>NC_138552.1:7569200-7689200 GCF_964273705.1 Natrix helvetica
CCTCTCCTCCTGCTTCTTCTCCCCTCCTCCTCCTCCTCTCTTCCTTTCCTTTTATTGGAAGTCTTAGAAAGATACTTTAGCTTTATTAAATCTGGTTTTACAAGAACACTTTATGGAATTCTACCTCTTTGTCCCTCACAGGAGTTCTTACCATTTATGGATGAGGGGGGTGGGGGACCCAATATCCTTGGAAACTGTTCTGCAGAGATTTTTAGAACTTCTCACTGTATTCACCTTATCAGACACGGATGGCAATTCATTTTAACTTTTTATATTCTTTTTCCTTGTGTGAAGAAATGACTCCCATTATGGGAGATATTACGGATCTTTTTCTAGGAGACTTGAGGGGGATGAGCAGGGAGAGGCCTGTACTATGCTACGTTTATTTTTATTCTGTTTCTTCTGAATGCTTCATTATCTTTTATAAAATTGGCTTTCCTCAGCTCACAGATTGGAAGAAAAAGATGAGAAAAGCTGGAAAAAAGATGAGAAAAGCTGGATGCCACTTATTGGATAAGTGGAACTTTTTTCTATTGTTATTATTGTTATTATTGTTATTATTGTTATTATTGTTATTATTGTTATTGTTATTATTGTTATTATTGTTATTATTGTTATTATTGTTATTATTGTTATTATTGTTATTATTGTTATTATTGTTATTATTGTTATTATTGTTATTATTGTTATTATTGTTATTATTGTTATTATTGTTATTATTGTTATTATTGTTATTATTGTTATTATTGTTATTATTGTTGCAGCAACAGAATTGTATCACAGCGGCCAGTTGTTTCGCCGGATTTGGCATTAATTACTAGCCGGGCCCCACCCAGGGGCCTAGGTGTTTGTTGTTATTATTGTTATTACTATTACGTGGTTAATCTTTGGTGAGATTCACAACCTTTGGGGCTGGTTGGTAGCTCAACAGCTCGAGTCCTAACCAAGGACCTAGGAGCTTGTTAAGGTAACATTGGAGGATGTAAGTTGTTCCAAGTAGGGTGGTTTTTTGTAGAGTCAGAATGTTCAAGTCAGGAAAATTAAGAATTTTCAAATAGTGAGGTAGCCCTTTAGGTATTGCTCCAAGGGCTCCAATTACAATCGGGACATGATTTCTTTTTCCACAGTCGCTCAACCTCAATTTGCATGTCCCGGTACTTTGTGATTTTTTTCCTTGCTGTTTTTCTTCAGTTCGTGCATCACCAGGTATTGCAATGTCAATGAACCATACGTTTTTCTTTTCAATTATTGTTATGTCAGGTGTGTTGTAGGCCAAGTGCCTGTCAGTCTGGATTCTGAAGTTCCACAAGATCTTGACTTTCTCATTCTCTAAACCATTCTCAACCTGATGGTCCCTGTGGTTTTTGCTGTACTCAAATCCAAACTTTTGGCACAATTTCCAGTGAATGATCTTAGCAATGCGGTCATGGCATTGTAGGTAGTCAGTTTGTGAAATTTTGCTGCACCTGCTGATCAAGTGGTCGACTGTCTCATCTTTCTCACTACAGAGGCGACATTTGCTGTTGGTGGTAACATGTTGTTATTGTTGTTGTTGTTGTTGTTGTTGTTATTATTTTGCAATTTCATACCAAATAGCTGACTCTTCACTCCGTTCATTTGAAAATGGTTTGGTTTTATGGGAAGATGAGAACACTTCAGGGCTGCCTAGAATTATCTTTAGGGTTTAAACTAATATTTCTGCTTTTCAAGCCTTCTTGAGAAGGAGATGGGTTGCGAATTGAACAGCCAAACAATTCTCCATCTTATAGAGCCGTGGTGGCGAACCTGTGGCACGTAGAGACCTCTCTCGCCCCAACTAAGCTCCACTGCGCAGGCGCACGGGCCTCCCTCTGGCCAGCTGATTTTGGGATCTCTGCCCCAGTGGTTGGTCTCCTACCAATTCAATCCACTTTGGCTGAACCAGTAGTGCTGCCATCTTACTTTCAGCTCTGTTCATGCGCAGAATAATTTTAATTGTACTGCGCATGTCCGCACAGCACGCAAACTGGCAGTAGTTCCTGCCAGAACCCACCCGTGTCTCTGCCGCACATGCGCAGGGGGGGCGCATATGGGAGATGTGTGCACATGCACGGAGGGTCACGTGTGCATCCATGCAGGGCGGAGTCACGCACATGCATGGGGGTGGGGTGGGGGAGTGCGGGGGATGCGACATTCCCCCTCATGGCATGTTTTTGCTCCCGGGAGGCTGTTACTCTGTTACTCCATCTGTCTGTCTGTCTGTCTGTCATCTAAAGGGGCATTTGGCACATGTCTTCCTCAACCCAGAAAATATCAAATGGCCTCTCTCTTTGCTTGCTTTGCTTTTTGCCTCTATATCTATTTCTCTGCTTTCTCCAGACGGCGCAGGGTGAACCGTAACTCCTATCAACCCCAATTTGGCAACAAGGCGGCGTGCCATCCTTAAGGCAGCTGGTCAAATACAAGATCCTAAACACCAATGTGTGCAAAAGGCTTAGCAATATGGAGCTTTCAAGCTCTGAAGAGCCAACCAGAAGATCTGGAGATGTACCATGCATTGAACATTAAAGCTGTGTGGCCCTGCGAGGGGGGCACAAAGGCCCACATAGCCATGGAGCCGGCTGGCTCCCATACTGCAGGCTATGTCTGCTGATTGCCTACTGCCTGCAATTTGGCAGTTCGAATCTCACCAGGCTCAAGGTCGACTCAGCCTTCCATCCTTCCGAGGTTGCTAAAATGAGGACCCAGATTGTTGGGGGCAACAGGCTGACTCTGTAAACCGCTTAGAGAGGATTGTAAAGCACTGTAAAGCAGTATATAAGTCTAAGTGTCATTCTTTAAGAAGAATGCAATGGTGGCTCAGTGGTTAGAGTGCAGCATTGCAGGCTAACTCTGCTCAGTGCAAGGAGTTCGATCGATCCTGACTGGCTTAAGGTTGACTCAGCCTTCCATCCTTCCGAGGTCGGTAAAATGAGGACTCAGATTGATCGGGAATAATAGGCTGACTCTGTAAACCGCTTAAAGAAGGCTGTGAAACACTTTGAAGCGGAAGCGGTATATAAGTGCTATTGCTATGAACAACTCTTAATCCCCCCCTCCTGTCTTGCAGCTTTCCGTTTTTTGCAATTTTACAATGTTGTTTTACATTTTTAAAAATTTTGATCTGATTCAGTGTTTTAATGTTTCGTTGTACTGATTAAATTGTACACCACTCAGAGGTCTTCTGTGAGGGAGAGATGGGTGGTTAAAAAGATTGTTATATCAACAAACAAAAAAACCTTGAGGATGTTTAAGGGGCAGAAAGGTTGTTGCCTTAAAAAAATTAGTTCTAAAATATGTGTACATACTCTTTGCATTTTGTATTTAAGAGTTTGTCAAACATGTACAAGATAACTGGTATAAGTATAAACATGGACATGAACGAAAGAAATGAGTACAAATAAATGGAGACGGTAGGACAGGGATTGTAGGTGCGCTGTGTGCGCTTATGCACGTCCTCTTTACGGACCTTGAGGAATGGGGTGAGGTCCATGGTAAACAGTTTGACACTTTGAGGATGTAACACCAGTCGGATAGAGCAATTCAAGCATTGACCACTCTGCTTCTGAAGTCGTATTTTCTGCAATCAAGTTTGGAGCGATTTACTTTGAATTTGTATCAATTGTTTGCCTGTGTATTCATGAGGTTGAAGCTGAAGATGTCATTGGGAGGTAAGACATTGTCGCAGACAATTTTGTGTACTGTGTGCCAGGCCTGCCAGCCATCTTTTCCTTTTTGGACTTTAAGCCTACCACACTTTCTATTCTTTCACTGTGCATTTTCTATTGTGGGAAAATGGGAGGGGGGATTCTAGGAGTGAGATGCGATGTAGCCATAACAAAATTCTTTCTAGAAAGCCAAGGTCATCCTTTGTCTTTGCACCTCTGCACCTGACTAGAACTGGATGGGTGAAACTGCCAGCATGACATTCTAAGATTGGACAATGGGATGGACTTGTGGGTGTGGGGGCAAGATCTTGAACTTTCAACTGGGTGGGGAAAACCTGTAAGCTTTCAGAGTCGGGTTTCCCCAGATGTGCCAACATGGCTCTCTTAACAAATTGAAACATTGAGGAATCCTTTGCCTCGGACTCTGATTTACTTTAGGATGCTATTTGGAGAGCTGACAATGTGGTTAGATCAGGCCGCAGGCAGCCAGATTGTCCAAGCCCAAAATTACAAACCTGGTGGCATAGGGAATTCTAGTGTGAGTAGAGGAGTGGAGGACTCTTCTCGTGAAGTACCTCTGGACCCACTCAATTATATTAATGTTCGATATACAATGTGGATTCCAGGCAGATGAGCTGTATTCAAGAATTGGTCTGGCAAAGGTTTTGTATGCCCTAGTTAGTAATACAATGTTACCAGAGAAGAAGCTTCGCAAAATTAGGTTAACAATTTAATTTACTCTTCCTTCCTCTTTTTGAACAAAACAAAAGGGGATCAAATGAGGACTGGTATTGTTGCCGAAAATGACAGGCTTTAGACTTCTCAGGATACAGGAAGAGTTCATTTAGCAGCCAGGTTCAGAAACGTTAGCCCATGGCTAACATTGCAAATTCTGAACCACCTTCATTATCGAAGCACGCGTTCTTATACATTCTCAAAGACTGCATAACACGGAAACACTTAACTCATTTCTTATTGGTTACCTTGAGGAAAAAGCCTTACAAGGAGATGTGGGTCTTACTTCTCCTTTTGTTACAGGTATGGACTACGTGCCATTAACGAACTTTAATTGAACCTTGTGGTTTTGGACTTTTGACATAGGGACATTTGCTGGAACATGTTGTGGTTGAAGGCTGATGACATTTCCCTGTCCCTTTAAGCAAGCTTCTAACTGTCCCTTTTATGCCACGTCTCTGTTTTTATATTTTTAATCCATATTTTATTCTACTTTAGTATGACTCCACGTGGAGTTGGGGAAGGTTTCTTGTCAGCTACCAAGAAGGAGAGGGACACAAAATGAATGAAACGATCTTCCTGGTGCAGCCCCCAGGTTTGTAAGGTTGCAAAATTAGCAGGTCTCTGATCTACCAAATAATCAATATGAGGCTGACATGGGTGGAAGTTTCACGGTGTGGGAAGCCCAACCCCCTCCTAGAGAATGAAATATTTGGGGGGAGGGCATTTAAAGAGGCAGAATATTATATTTCCCCAGGGGAGAAATGGAGAAAAATCTTAACAAAGGCAGAAAGCAGCTCCATAGCTTCAAGTCTTTAAAAATGGATATTTTGTGCCTATTAAGAAAGACTGGGAGAATCTATTCATGAACAAAATGCCTTCAACCACAGTTCCCGCTGGAGCTGATGGGATTAAGAATTTGCATTCTCCCACCCAGCTCCAAGGACAAGACAGGACCTTTATGACATAATAGGATTAACCCACCACCATTGAAATAGTAAAAGACACACTACATTGCACACCCCCTGGAGTATCTTAGTTACCAAACCCCAGAACCATACAAAGATCCATCCACTCACTCAGCCATTTGGCCAGCCATCCCAGAAGCATGCTGCTGTCACTAATGTTTCTGGAAAACCAAATAAACAGAGACTTTCTTTACAACCAGCCAGCCTCCATTTTATTACCAGTGATTTTCTCCCGGTTTGGAACTGGACCAGATTTTCCTTCCTACAATATAAAGCATCACACAGAACAAAAAAAAAAAAAGTACAGTCACCATGTGCTTTACTGCTCAATTTTTTTACTGTAACAGGAAACAAGAAATTGTACTTAGAACAAAAGAGCAAAAGAGTATATGCCAGTGTTGGTGAACCTTTTTGGCACCGAGTGCTGAAACAGGAGCATGCAGGTGCACATGTGTGTGCCAGAAACTGGAACAGCAGCTGTCCAATGTGCCAGGCAGCTGCTCTTCTGGTTTCCAGAGTGTGCATGCACACTGGCCAGCTACTCTTCAGGTTTCTGGTATGCATGCATATGCGAAGACCAGCTGACCAGTGTGCATGCATGCCCCAGAAACCAGAAAATTGTCTTTCTGGTGTGCACATGCGCATTGGTCGGCTGCTCTTTTCATTTCCAGCACACGCATGCGCACAGGCTATCTGCCCTTCCGGTTTCTGGTGCGTACATACACACCACCCAGCTGGTCTTCATGCATGCATGCATGCCGGAAACTGGAAGATCAGGTAGCCGTCAGAGCAGTTGCCCAGGTGTGCATACACACCAAGCACATGCTCTTCTGGTTTCCAGCACTCCTGCTTTCATGGAGACCAGCTGGCCCGCATGCCAGAACCCGGAAGAGCAACAAGTGATGGCTCACGTGCCCACAGATTTGGCTCTGCGTGCCACTTCCGGCACGCATGCCATTGGTTCGTCATCACAGGCATATACCATAGATGCAAACCTGTAAACACTGCCCTCTACTGGCTGAATGGTACTGTAGTTGTTGCATTAGAAATACATTACAATAATTAATTCCAACACCGCTAGAGTTAGGCACAACTAAACAGGTGTAACCTTTATTGTTTTAAATGGAGCTTTAGTTACAAAGTGCTGTCTCAGGACTTCACCTAGCTCTCTGCTCAAATTTCAATTACAGCTAAGCCGCCAAAGACATGTTTACGGCTCCTTGAAAATGTGACAACACAGCCCAGGTTCACTATAAAACCCACCAAGCTGTAGTCAAAATGGAACATTATTTCTACCGGGAGGTGCCGTCCACGTGTATTTCTTAGATGTTGGGCAAGTTTTCCTGTTTGCACAATTTCAAGTGATGGATTATCTTAGCAATATTTGCAAGCTGTGATCTCCTGGAATCTTAAATAATTTTTTTTAGCATTTAAAATCCATCATTCGATTGATTCATTGGACAATAAAATGCCAAGAAAATGTTTACCCTCTAAAATGGAATTGCGTAAGCTTGCACAACATTTTTTTTTCTATAGCCAACCACAATTCCAGCGCTGACTGAATAAATGATGAATGCCTCTGAGAGTTTATTGAGCATTTGTTGATTTAGAGAAAGAATCTGATAAAAATGAATAGGTTTGATTGATGGTATGTTTGAGCAGATATGGAGCGGAAGGTTGGTTCCCAAAAGTGATAAGAGAGGCACATAGCGAACGTAAAGCAGGAATGAAAATGAATGGGGAACTTAAGGAACAATTCTACTTAAATAGTGTGCGATGTCCCCTTGGATATGAAATACATTTACAGAAAATACGTAAAGAATGTTTGCAGGGGTATTAGAGGTTCAATGTTTAGAGATTTTGATGATGAATGTATTCGTGTTCCAACCCAGTTCCCCAAACATGGCGAAACCTATGACGTGAACGCAAAAGATTCCTTTATTAGGAATGTCAACGGCCCCGGCAAAAAGTTTCTCTCTCAACGCAAGCTAACAAGTCTGTCTGGCCGGGAGATGAATAGCTGTCTGCCACATCTATTCATCTTCACCCCCTGCCTTTTATCCCCAGAGCTAGAGTGGAGCTTCGCTAGAAGTGGTGGTTCTTCCATCCCAAGGACCAGCCCATAGATTTCCACGGCTCTCCTCTCCTCTGCCTTCTGCGTATCCGTGCATCAGGCACTGGACCCAGCTGTTCTCCTCTTCCTCATCAGCCACCTCCAGACCTGGGGGCTGTTGACTCTCCATCTGAGGGCTGACAGACAACCAGGCTCCCCCCCCCTCTCTCTCTCTCTGCCAGATCCACTCCCTCTTCCCCCTCAGAACTCTCAGGTTGCCTTGATGTTGACCCTGACTTCCACACCACCTTCTCTCATTTGGCTGCTGGAGGAACTGGTGGCCAATAGGCCACAACAGTTTGCCCACAAATGATAGAGCGAAGACAATGGCATGCATGAGGCTGACTTTTCTGACCTAGGCTCCCCCCAAAAGCACGAGGCAGAGTCCTGGTCCTGATAAAATCCCTTTTATTAAACGAATGTGAATTCCTCTCATTCACATTCAGCAAGGCCTGGCAAACAGTTTTTCAGAGGAAAGGACTTTAGCTTGGAAAGCTGCCATGTAAATACTTTCCAAAGGAGGTGCTGTGCAAGGAAAGACTGAGCACAGAGTCTTTGAGATTCACAGACAGATCTTCACACTCCTGAAACGAATCTAATGACTGACTGAACGAATTGTTTCCTGCCAAAGCCCACTCCCCTTTCGCTCCTCTTTTATTTCCTATGGGAGGGGCCATTCACCATCCACCTGTGACTTTTCTCCCAAGTCTACCCTGATTTCTGAGTTGTTCTTTTCTTCTGGCAGCTCTGCACATGCGCACACTGGGAACAGGCTCCAGCTGTTCCTCTGCCTCACTGCTGTCCAGCTCTGTAGGTGTCTGATCTCTGCCAGATGGTCTTGTCCGAGCCTTCCCCAGCCTCCAGGACTGGACCATGTTCCTCCCCAACCTCCTCACTGTCTGACTCTGCTGCCAGCTCTGCTGGCTGCTGGTGGGCCACAACAATTGACAGGGTTAAAATAATCAAGATAGAATTCACAAATACATCATCAAAGTCCCACTGTTTTGGCGTCCTTGGTGTTCACTGAACCTGGTTGGTTTCTTGCAGACATTTCACTACCCAACTAAGTAACATCATCAGGGCTAGAAGAGGGTGGGGATTTCAAACTCCATTCCTTACTAGCACTGATGATGTTACCTAGTTGGGTAATGAAATGTCAGGAAATAAACCAAGTTCAGAGAGCTTCAAGGGCCCTTCATTTCAACCCTGAGCTACAAATTACTCTCTTATATTGGCAGGTGTTATAGAAACACAGAAATACAAATCTTTCAAAACAGCTCATAATCTCCATATATCCTGAGTTGTGTGAATATAAATCTTCAGTGCAGATAGTTCTTGACATACAACAGTTGTCAGGGGTGCAGCCATCTTTTCTGTTGGATCTTTGGACTGTCACACTTTCTAATATTTTACTATGCATTTTTTATTGTGGGAAAATGAGGGGGTGGATTGTATGGAGTTAAATGATATGTAGCCATAACAACATTCGTTCTAGAAAGCCAAGGTCATCCTTTGCCTTTGCACTTCTGCACCTGACCGGAACTGGATGGGTGGAAGCTGCCAGCATGGCAGTGGGAGATTGGACCATGGGATGGACTTGTGGGTGTGGGGGCAAGATCTTGAACTTTCAACTGGGTGGGGAAAACCGGGAAGCTTTCAGATTCGGGTTTTCCCAGATGTGCCAACATGGCTCTCTTCATAAATTGGAACTTTGAGCAATACTTTGCCTTGGACTCTGATTTACTTTTGGATGCTATTTGGAACCCTGACAACAGTTTATTTAGTGACCATTTGAAGTTATTACTGGAAAAAGTGTCTTATGACCGGTTTTCATACTTACGACCAGTGCAGCATCCCTATGGTGACTTGATCAAAATTCAGATGCTTGGCAACTGACTCATATTTATGACGGTCGCAGTGTCCCAGGGTCACGTGATCCCCTTTGGCGACCTTCTGACAAACAAAATCAACGGGAAAGCCGGATTCACTTAATGACCGTGTTACTAACTGGACAACTGAAGCGATTCACTTAACACCTGTGGCAAGAAAGATGGTAAATGGGGCAAAATTCACTTAACAACAGTCTCATTAAGCAACAGGAGTGTTGGGCTCCATTGTGGTCGTAAGTCGAGGACTACCTGAATCCATATCTAAGGAACACATATATAGGAAGACACGTTGATACGTTGAGCAGTGGTGGGATTCAAATAATATAACAACCAGTTCTAATGATTTCTTCTGACAACCAGTTCACCAAACTGCTCAGAAAGTTAACAACTGGCTGAATCTCACCACTGACGTTGAGTGACGTTCAAATGCTGGCACTTGCATGAACAAATGTTCTCCATCCTAATGTACTTTTAATAATAAATCAGAGTTCTTCTAAGGATATTTCAGGTAGATTATTAAAACACATACAGTCTAATGCATTAAGAGCTATGGTGGCACAGTGGTTACATGCAGTATTGCAAGCTAACTCTGCCGACTGCCAACAGTGTGATCCTGATCAGCTCAAGATTGAATCAGCCTTCCATCCTTCTGAGGTTAGTAAAATGAGGACCTGGATTGTTGGGGGCAAACCGCTTAGAGACGCTGTGAAGCGGTATATAAGTCTAAGTACTATTGCTATTAGTTGTCTGGGTGGCACAATGGTTAGAATGCAGTATTTCACTTTGATTCTGCCCAACTGTCTGGAGTTCAATCCTGACTGGCTCAAGGTTGACTCAACTTCCATCCTTCTGAAGTCGGTAAAGTGAAGACCGAGGTTGTTGGCTGCAATATGCTGACTCTATAAACTGCTTAGAGAGGGCTGTGAAGCAATGTGAAGTGGTATATAAGTCTAAGTCTATCGTTATTGCTATAAGTCTACCACTATTGCTATTAAGATTCTAAATACACAGTTGGTAGTAGGGGAATAGAGGTGGATATTTTGAGATACGTTGTCCATAATCTGTAGACAAAATTGGAAAGGTGACTCAAGAAACATAACAGGTAGCATCTTTAGTTTGACCATGGCATTAGTCTAAAATTTGTCTCTGATTTGGTATCCCAGTTCATTCTGGAGTGCATGAAAGAGTGAAGAAAAGAGCAACAAAGATGATTAGGTGTCTGGAGGCTAAGACATATGAAGAACAGTTGCAGGAACTGGGTATGTCTAGTCTAGTGAAGAGAAGGACCAGAGGAGACATGATAGCAGTCTTCCAATATTTGAGGGGCTGCCACAGAGAGGAGGGGGGAGGGTCAAGCTATTTTCCAAAGCATCTGAAGGCCAGACAAGGAATAATGGATGGGAACTGAACAAGGAGAGATTCAACCTGGAAATAAGGACAGTGAGGACAATCAACCAATGGAACAGAAGTTGCCTTCAGGAATTGTGGGAGCTTCATCACTGGAAGCTTTGAAGAAGAGTCTGGAGTGCCATTTGTCAGAAATGGTGTAGGGTCTGTTTGGGTGGGAGGTTGGACTAGATGACCTACAAGGTACCTTCCAACTCTATAATTCTGTATCTGTATATTGGGTGTCTAGAAAGAGTGCAGAGAAGAGAAACAAAGATTATTAGGGCATTGGAGGCTACAATATATGAGGAGCAGTTGCAAGAATTGGGTATGTCTAGTTTAATGAGAAGAAGGACTAGGGGAGACATGATAGCCATCTTCCAATATCTCAGGGGCTTCCACAAAGAAGAGGGAGTCAAGCTATTCTCCAAAGCACCTGAAGGAAGGACAAGAAGCAATTAGTGGACACTTAACAAATAGAAACACAACGGTAAATTAAGGAGAAATTTCCTGAAAGTGAGAACAATTAACCCGTGGAACAACTTGCCTCCAGAAGTTGTGAGTGCTCCATTACTGGAGGTTTATAAGAAGAGATTGGACAACTATTTGTCTGGAACAGCATAGGTTCTTCTGCTTGTGCAGAAGATTGGACTAGAAGACCTCCAAGGTCTCTTCTAACTGTTATTTTGTTAATTGCATTAAGTGAAAACCCAGCTCTGCGACTTAAGATGTTTTCGGAAAGACTTCTTAAACCTTCTCCTAGGTAACCGAAGAGCAGAGGCTAATGTTGGCTTAGCAACAATCAGAAACGCATCCAGATGTCTGAATGCAGGCAATGCCGCATGGATCAGACGTGAGACTATAAGTAGAATCGTAGAAAAGTTTCTTATCTTTGGTTGCCATGCCAATGGCCGATGACGTGGCTCGCTTTGCTTTATAAAAGCAGGCATTTTCCATACGTTTTTTGACTTTCAGTCACCAAGGAGTTGTGCACCTTTTTTAAAAAAAAGGGAGGAGGAACAGAGGAAGGAGGCCAGTGCCAAATTTCCCAGCGATGTTTTCTGCAGCGTCGGAGCTCTCCCTGAAAGGGACTTTCCAAAGCATGCTGACCTGGAAAACATCCAGAAGCAGACAGACTCCTGAAGCAAGTCGGTCGAACAACCAAGACATTTTCAGCATCGTTCTAACTCCTGATCGCATCCCCCAATTCTGCATACCTTCCTTGGAGGTGGGTCATTCCGCATTTCAGCCTGCTGAGACAGGAGGAGGCCTTCGAGAAACATGTTCAAGAGGTAGGCCGTCTGAAGAAGCGATTCGAAGACCAAGACGGGTGAGGAGCTCACCTGAGATCAGCCTAAGAAAAGATTTTCACAATCAAGGACCTAGGGGCGAAAGAAATGTCGGTTTTTCTTCTCTGGGGTTAGTGGCTCATTCGGATCCCGTGACACAAGCGGCATTGTCTCTGCCTCACCTGGCCAAAATCACGACCCCCTACGGATTCCTGACGTTGGGAGAATGTCCCAAAGTCCGTAGGAAAGAATCGTTATTCTTTGAGGACGAGTCTACAAAGTTCCAACTCTACATGCCCAAACAGACTCTTCCGTCAGTCTCTCCAGCTTGGAACCTCTCAAGGAGATTGGAGGTCTCTTCAGACAAGGGGTCAAAGGCCAAAGGGTGCCCCAATAAACACCAGAAGAAACTGTTTCAGCTGCTGATGAAGAAGCACCTGCCTGTCATTAGAAAACAGAGGTCCAGTCATCCATCTGAAGAGAGATACGTGATCCCGTCGGAGTTGCTCATGAGCTGTCCCTCTGCTTCTCTCCAGTGCAACCCCCGAGGGCAATGATGACTGTGAGAATGGTGGAGAGGGGTGAAGGGGACGCCGAGGGCTACAAGGGAAAAACCCCTTGCTTTTCTCAGGTTGGTTATCCCACTTTGGTGACTTAGGTGGAGGAGGGAAGGGATCCCTGCTTGTTACATGTTTCCTCTGAGTTTATTGCTTCAGGAAGGAAGGGAGGGAGGAAGGAGACTTTCAGGAGGGAGAGAGGAAGGGAAGGAGTAGAAAAGGGAAGGAGGGAAGGGAGAAAAGAAGGGAGGGAGGGAGGGAAGAAGGGAGGAAAGAGAGAGAGGGAAGGAAAGCAAGAAGTGAGGGAGAAAGGAAGGAAGGAAGGAAGGAAGGAAGGAAAGAAAGAAAGAAAGAAGAAAAGGAAGGGAGGAGGGAATGAAGGGAGGGTGGAGGGAGGGAGGGAGGGAAGGAAGAAGGGAGGGAGGGAAGGAAGAAGGGAGGGAGAATGGAAAGGGGGAAGGAGGCAAAGAAGAAGTGTGGGAGGAAAAAAGGAAGAAATGGAAGGAGGGAGGGAAGGGAAGGGAAAAGGAAGGAAGGGTGGGAAGGAAGAGGGGAGGGAAGAAGGGAGAATGGAGAGAGAGGGGGAAGGAAGACAACTAGGGAGGGAGGGAGGAATGAAAGAAAGAAGGGAGAAAAGGAATGGGGAAGGCATGGAGGGAGGGAAGAAGGGAGAAGGAGAAAAGGAAGGAAGGAAGGAATGGAGGGGAGGAGGAAGGGAAGGGGAAAGGAAGTGAGGGAGGGAGGGAAGAAGGAAGGGAAGAAGGGAGGAAGGAGAGAGAGAGGGAAGGAAGTCAAGAAGGGAGAGTGGGAGGCAAGAAAGAAAGGAAGGAAGGAGAAAAGGAAGGGAGGAAGAAATGAAGGGAGGGAAGAAAGGAGGAAGGAGAAAAGGGAGGAAGGAATGGAGGGTGGGAGGGAGGGAGGAAAGGAAGGAGGAAGGGAAGGGAGAAAGAAGGAAGGAAGGAAGGAAGGAAGGGAGGAAGGAAGGAAGGAAAACTCTCAGAGGGGAGGGAGCAAGGAAGAGAGGAAGAGAATAAGAGAGGATTTCGGGGATTTATAAGGTACAAAGTAGAAGACTTAATTGATCGTTTTTCCTTTCCTCCAACCCATATCTTAAAAACAAGAGGGGAGAAAGTTATTCTTGCTAACCTTAGTGGCACCCTAGGGGATTTCAGAGGACTGGGCTATCTTTATAAACGGAAGGCTGTTGATTTAAAAACAAGGAGAAGCAACAGAACTTTTTCTGCTGTGTTTTATTTTCTCAGGCACATAAAACATTGCCAGCAAACAGTGCGTGGGTTTGCTAGAAAAATAGGGCGTCTACACTCGTAGAGCAAGACAAAGAAAGAAAGAGAAAGAAACTTAACCAAACAAGATTAATTTGCTCATGAAGTCCACAATATATTAGGTTGATAAGATTAAAGGGGAATTACGCACGTTTCTTGGCATTAAACCAATTTTTCACTGGTTTAAAATGGAAGCATTTTTGTGCCTTTAGAAGGCTACTATTGATGTGACTTCTGATGAGAAGTACTGGTGATGATGTGAACCCCAGAATTAAAATCATAATATAGCTTTCTTAAAATATTTGTGGGCTCAGGCATTGGAAAAACATATATTTGGGGATGTTGCAAAGTATAAGAAAATAGCAATGCGCTTTGGACAATTATAGTGGGAAAGAAACCTATTTGGGCAACATTGGTTGGTACATACATAAGGGATAGTTTAAAGTGTAGAGATTTATATGCACAATAGTGCACATAAAATGTTTGTTCTTTGAAGACATTTCGCTTCTCATCCAAGAAGCTTCTTCAGTGCTGACAGGATAGTGGGGGATGGAAGGATTTATATTCCTTGCAGACAGCTGGTCATTTGCATCCTTTTAGAGAGTCATTGAGGCCGCTTGGAGGTTTCTCTGTGTCCACAGGGTCACCTGAGTGGTGCAAATGGTTCCTGCAATTGTTTCCTCTGGAAATCCATTCCTACTCCCACAGCATTCCAAGGGTGCTCATCCCAAATTGTATAGATAAAAGTCTGCAGGGATTTTGGAGACAACTGGTCTTTCTTGTTTTTTTTTTCTTTTGAAGACATTTCCCACCCAGAGCAGGGAGCTGTTTCCAATATTTGCAAAAATGCCATGCCCTTCAGTTATTACTCAGTAATCTGATTTATGCAAATTACTTTCAACAGAAAAGCCTGGATTTGCATGCCCATGAAACCATCTTGAAATCGTTCCTTGTTTTCTTCTTGCTGCAGGTAATGACAGCCACTGAGGTCCCTGTCCTCTCGCCACGCATCGCGGTGCTGCTAAATTTGACCAGCCGACTCCAATGAAATAAAGCCGTCCTCCATCAATGACTACCCATTCAGTGACTGCATGAACGTGCAATGATGCCGAGTGTTACTTACCATATTTTCCGGAGTATAAGACGCACTGGAGTATAAGAGGCACCAAGGTTTTGAAGAGGCAAATTTTTTAAAAAAGGGTTTTGCACTCTGCAAACCTCCCAAAAATAGCCTGTTTTTCGCTAAAACGGGTCCGCTTTTTTCTCCAAAAAATGGCACGAATATCCTTTAGGGGGCTTGCAAAGTGCTCCTGGTGGGTGCCCCCCCCCCCCAAATGAGCAAAAATGGTCCTTTTTTTGAAAAAACGGGCCCATTTTTTGTCAAAACAATTGCCTTTAGGAGGCTTATAGAGTATTCCTGGGGGCTGGGGGGGGCAAAAATGAGCAAAAAACGGCCCATTTTTCACTCATTTCTGCCCTCCCCAGCCCCCAGGAGCACTCTGAAAGTTTCCTACAGGCTCTGCACGGCCATTTTGGTGAAAGGGGGTAGGGCTTCGGGAGGCAAAAAAATGCTCTATTCAGTGTATAAGACGCACCCAGATTTTCAGCCTCTTTTTTGAGGGAAAAATGTGCGTCTTATACTCCGAAAAATACGGTACTTACGTCTTGTCCTCAAGTGCCCAACCGTTGCAGTGTCCCCATTCGACCCATGATTGTGACGTGTGGCAGTTGGCAACCAGCCTGCATTTCTGATTCTTGCAATGTCCTGAGATCACGTGATTGCAATTTGCAATCCACTTTGCCAGCAAAAGCAATGGGGAAACCATCAGGAAATTAAAAGTCACACGAGGTCTTCGCTTAATGCCTTGTAGTGATTTGCTGAATGATGGTAACCAAGGACTGCTGTAAGGTCATGTGATGTCAGACGTTATAACCACATTGTTTAGTGATGAAACTTTCGGTCCCCAATACTGTCACTGAGTAAGGACTATCTCCATAGACTCTAGCACTGAAAATGGGTGTGTACTAACACCACAGTATTCTCAGCAGTTTGTCTAGAATTGTCTAAATCCCATCCCCCAAATGTATTTATTTAAAAGATGCATATCATCACACGGTTTGCAAAAACAGTGGCACCAAGTGCTACACAGCGATAAATACAGGATATCATAAACTTGTGAAAATAACCCCAAATTGTTGCAATTAAACACACAATCCGGGAGCCTCACCAAATGCCATACTATGGAGCTGTGGTGGTGCAGTAGTTACAATGCAGTATTACAGGCTAATTCTGCCGACTGCCAGCAGTTTCGGCAGTTCGAGTCTCACCAGGTTCAAGGTTGACTCAGCCTCCCATCCTTCCGAGGTTGATCAAATAAGGACCCAGATTGTTGGGGGATAGTAGGCTGACTCTGAGAGCTGTAAAACACTGTGAACAGAGGTGGTATTCAGCAGGTTCTGACCAGTTCTGGAGAAACGAGAAGGAAGAGAGAAGGGAAGAAAAGAGAAGGAAGGAAGGAAATGGATTAAGAGAGGGAGGGACGGCCTGAGGGAAGTCCTGTCACCACAGGAGTGGTGGGTTGCAGGCGGTACAACCTAGTATGGGCACACCGGATTCTGCCTGGCGCACAGGGAACCTTTCCGGTACGGTGCTCCAGAGGGCCCACCCACCCGCCCGAGCTCCTTACCTGTGCTTTAAGCTTTTGGCACTTCCGTGCACACACATGGAGCATACAGCACATGTGCAATGCTCCGTCGAGCAGCTGGAGCATCAGGGAGGCTTGCGGAAATGTCATTCTATACTGGTTGGAACGGAATCTGGAACCCACCACTGCACCACAGGTGCCCCCAGCATGAGTGATGTCGAGCTGGTCACGCTCCTTGGCCATGCCCGCCTGATGTCAAACACAAGCCTGATGCGGCCTCAATGAAATTGAGTTTGACACCCTTGATATAAAGCATTTAATTCTCAAGTTCTTGCTTTTTGACTTTGTCATCCAAGTTTTTTTTTAAAAAATGAGCTTTTTATTTATTTTTTAAAGAAAACCGTAAATTGAAGCGAAGAGCATTGCTCAAGGACCATGGGACTGTTTTTCGAGTATATAATAGAGAGGTGGAAAACATTTTCCTTCACTGAACTTTCATAGACTGACAAAGCCCTCCAAGAGTGAATCTGACTAAAACGTGTGAGTGACAGACAGGAAAGGATTGCTTTGAAAAACAATCTGGTAGTACAAGATATATGAAAATGTATTAGCCTTGCAAAAATTCAGTTTTGTCTTTCTGCCTCATGCTATGCAGAAAACTGTAAAAGGTAGGTTTGTTATCTGGGAGGGTTTCATTGCTGGGGAGGGATATTTGAGGAATTTAACAAATAAAAATGGAAGCCATTCATTTTCCAGAGTCATTGCTTTCTACTTCCTCTTTTATTTGAGTTTAATGCTTACTGTGGGAGCCCATCATTTTCACTTTTGAGCAAAAGAAAATCTGATGAATATCCCTGCTTCCAATTCCTGTATATTCACATAATGGAGGAGGAGGAGGAAGAAGAAGAGAAGGAGAAGATGGGAATGAGAAGGAGGAGATGGAGAAGGGGGGAAGAGGAGGAGGAGGAGAGGAGGAGGAGGAAGAGGAGGAGAAGAGGAGGAGGAAGAAGAAGAAGAGGAGGAGGAGGAGGAAGAGGAGGAGGAGGGGAGGAGAGGAGGAGGAGGAAGAGAAGGAGAAGAGGAGAAGAAGAAAAGGAGGAGGGGAAAAGGAGGAGGGGAGGGGAGGAGGAGGACAAGGAGGAGGAGGAGGAGGACAAGGAGAAGAAGAGGAGGAAGAAGAGGAAGAGGAAGAGGAAGAGGAAGAAGAAGAAGAAGAAGAAGAAGAAGAAGAAGAAGAAGAAGAAGAAGAAGAAGAAGAAGAAGAAGAAGAAGACCACACCTTTTAACATTGGGATTGAGAAGAGTAACATTAAGAACTGCATTCAAATGATAGGATGGAGAGGTGTCCACCAAGGAGAGGGTCAAAAAAAAAGCGAGGGAGTTATTTGAAATGGTATGTAGGAACGGCCTTGGGAGACGGACTGCAAGAGACCTTGCCTAAGGGGCGATGAGATAACAGAAGGCATAGCCCACCATTGAATAATAGGTAGAGAAAGAAACTCAGAAAGGAGCTGTTCTAACCTATCTGTAAAATAGATGCTGTAAAAACAGACAGTGGGAGATTTCATCATGCTCAAAAAAAGAAAAGGGGTATTGATGGAAGAGAAAGGCTTAAGGGGGTGTGCTTCTTTCTGGAGAAGCTTCAAGGGGAGGAGAGAGCTTCAATTAAACCAGCAACAATGCCAAGCAAAACTCTGCACAAATGTGCCTTCAAATACATCAAAGCTTAAATAAAATACTATTAAGGTTAAGGTCCGGTGTCTTACAATAGGATGTAATGCAAGTCACGCTCCGATGTTCACGTTGAATGCAAACAGAGAGTCAGCTGGTTGGTGAAAAACTTGATCTCTATCTAATATTATGTGATAACCAGCACTAAATGACAATGATACAAAGGTAAGGAAATCCAAGTCAGTTCTAACCAAGTTAACACTATCACCCATATATATATACCATTACCCCACCCAGCTCCACCCACAACTCCACCCAGATGACACCCAATCACCATCACCAATCACCATGACCCACACCCTCAGCCACACCCCCACTCAGTGTCATCATAGCCTCCTTCCTGGTTAGCAGCATCCAAGCAGAAGAGTTACGTCAGAGTAGGCGGTTGCACCCGAGTAGAAGAGTTATGTCAGAGTAGGCAGTTGCACCCAAGTAGAAGAGTTACTCTGCAGAGCAGTGAGGGAAGCCTTATAGAGCCACATGCAGCTACAAGCTCCGACAACATCAGAGAGTCAACATCAATGTTTTCAGCGTTGGTGGCATGTAAGCATGGCCGAGTGAGCGTGGCGATGGATGGGCTCCCCCCTGAATGGCAGCCCGAGGGCTGAGAATGCGTGGTTAAAGCAATAAAATTTTGGGAAAAATATATATATAAATGGCTAGGAAAGGTGACTGGAAAGCATGTAGATTTTAAACCTGAACTATTTTTCAGGTATAATATCATCTAAATTTGATAAGAAAAGTGTTGTGGCCCAGCAGGAGCCGTTGCCGCTGCCACCAGACTCCGAGAGTGAGGGTTCCTATGAGTCGGCTCAAGAGGAGGTGAGGGACCCTGGACAAGGTTCCGACGCTGAGCAGGGATTGGAGAGTCTGGTCGGCCACCAGGAGGTGCCTGAGGCATGGAGCAGCGGTGAGGGCCAGAGGAGGGGGGCTCCCAATGCCATGCCTTGGAGCAGTGGGGAGGAGTCACGAGACAGTGAGTCAGAATTGAAAAGGGAGTTCCTGGAGGCTCGTTATCGCCGCGCCCATAGACGCAAGGAGTGTGGGCGTAATTATCGGCGATAAGAGCTCTCAGCTGCTCATCAGGAGGCTCCTCTCCAGATTATAAAAAGGGTTGACTGTGCATATGCCCTTTGCAGCAGTCAACAGAGGACTTAAGCCAGAAGTTCTAGTCTGGAATTCTAGCAAGCTGGATAGCTGCTTTCGTGTTTTGTTTTAGTGAGTTTTGTCTTGGTGGTTTATTGCCACGGAACCTCCTGTTTGTTTGTGCAATAAACCTTGTTACCTTGTTACCTTGTTCCGAAGCGTGTTCTGTGTGGGCAAAGGAGAAAGGAGGGTCAGAACAGAAAAGTATGTATTTAATATTACAAGTCTTGACAGCAGCGAGGACTGTATTTGTACAATGCTGGAAAAATGAAGAAACACCGCAAGATGAAGAAACAATTAAGAAGATACTAGAAAGTGGGACACGGTGGCTCAGTGGCTAAGACACTGAGCTTGTCAATCAGAAAGGTCGGCAGTTCGGCGGTTTGAACCCCTAGTGCCGTGTAATGGAGCGAGCTCCCATTACTTGTCCCAGCTTCTGCCAATCTAGCAGTTTGAAAGCATGTAAAAATGCACGGAGAAAAATAGGAATCACCTTTGGTGGGACGGTAACAGCATTCCGTGCGCCTTAGACGTTTAGTCATGCCGGCCACAGGACCACAGAGACATCTTCGGACAGTGCTGGCTCTTTGGCTTCGAAACGGAGATGAGCATTAAGAAGATACTAGAGAGTGCCGAAATGGGCAGACTGACATTAAAAATGAAACAGAAAGAAGACACAGAATATTATCAAACTTGGAATCTATTTTATCAGTGGTTGGAAAGAAAAGGTTGGAGATTAACATGTATTACTTAACATGTATTGTTAAGCAAATTGAAGATCTAGACAACACGATGTATATTAAGCAATAAGAAATGTAATTAATTAAAAATTAATTTAAAAAAGAATTCCATATGAACTTAACACAGCATCTTTTTAAAGGAAAAGCAGTCAACGGACATCCATTTGTCTGTTCAAAGAAAGAATGCTGAATTCCATTTTTTTTTTTTTTTTTTGCACATTGGCAATGTTAATAATGCATTTGCAATAAGCCGTGCAGTTTTTTACACTTAACAATGATCGGAGAAACTTTATGGAAAGTAATGAGGGTTTCCATTTTTCTTTGTTCCTGAAATTCAAATGGCATGAATATATGCATTTGCATAAATAAATTACAATGAGGACGCATTTCGCTTTATTGTCAATTTTTAATCACAAAGTGCTTTGCCATCAGGGTTTCCCCGAAGTGTGTGTGTGTGTTTATACTAACAAGTTGTGTAGTTTGAAATCCTTTGTTCCACAACTTGAAGGTCCTCCAGAATCAGGATAACACACAACAAAGTTGTTGGGTTGTTAATCTCTCCTGAATTTGAATGTTAATGACAAATATGTTTCTCTTTTAGAATAGAATAACAGAGCTGGAAGGGACCTTGGAGGTCTTCTATTCCAACCCCCTGCTCAGGCAGGAAACTCTACACCACTTTATCCAATATCTTCTTTAAAACTTCCAGTGTTGGGGCATTCACAACTTCTGGAGGCTGATTAATTGTTCTAACTGTCAGGAAATTTCTCCTTAGTTCTAAGTTGCTTCTCTCCTTGATTAGTTTCCACCCATTGCTTCTTGTTCTACCCTCAGATGCCTTGGAAAATAGTTTGACTCCCTCGTCTTTGTGGCAGCCCCTGAGATATTGGAACACTGCTATCATGTCTCCCCTAGTCCTTCTTTTCATTAAACTAGACATACCCAGTTCTTGCAACCGTTCTTCATATGTTTTAGTCTCCAGTCCCCTAATCCTCTTTGTTGCTCTTCTCTGCACTCTTTCTAGAGTCTCCACATCTTTTTTTTACATCATGGCAACCAAAACTGAATGCAGTATTCCAAGTGTGGCCTTCCCAAGGCTTTATAAAGTGGTATTAACACTTCACGTGATCTTGATTCTATCCCTCTGTTTATTGTTTTCTCCATGTTTCCTAGTTTTAGTGGCTATTTTAATTCTATTTCTACTATATCCGCTACATGATCTATGAATCCATTAAATCAAAGCAACCTTCATTTGTTGTTATGATGCTTCAGGTGCAACATCCCTTAACTAGCACTGGGAGTACCACTGATGATGTTACCTGGTTGGGTAATGAAATGTCTTCAAGAAAAAAGGCAAGTTCAGAGAACACCAAGGACTCTGATACAGATTAGCAGAGTTGGAAGGGACCTTGTAGGCCATCTAGTCCAACCCTTCCCCCCCCCCCCCGCTCAAGCAGGAGACCCTACACCATTTCTGACAGATTGCAGGCCAGTTTCTTCTTGAAAGTTTCCAGTGATGAAGCTCCCACAACTCCCAAAGGCAACTTCTGTTCCATTGATTGACTGTTCTCCCTGTCAGAAAGTTCCTCCTTGTTTCTAGGTTGAATCTCTCCTTGGTCAGTTTCCATCCATTATTCCTTGTC
This sequence comes from Natrix helvetica, assembly GCF_964273705.1. Lineage (NCBI taxonomy): Eukaryota > Metazoa > Chordata > Lepidosauria > Squamata > Natricidae > Natrix > Natrix helvetica. The sequence continues at coordinate 7,591,012 of NC_138552.1, forward strand.
TGGCCTTCGGGTGCTTTGGAAAATAGCTTGAGCCCCTCCTCTCTGTATCAGCCCCCCAAATATTGGAAGACTGCTATCACGTCTCCCCTGGTCCTTCTCTTCACTAGACTAACCATGCCCAGTTCTTGTAACCGTTGTTCATATGTTTTAGCCTCCAGTCCCCTCATCATCCTGGTTGCTCTTCTCTGCACTTTTTCTAGAGTCTCAACATCTTTTTTATATTATAGACTCCACATGTCAACCCTGAGCTACAAATATTCTCCTTTAATATCCCTTAAACTCTGAACACCAGAGTCTTGTTGACCAGGGCTAAAATGCTCTGAAGTCTGCTACCGTTTCGCTTCGCTTAATTGTCTCCTGCAAACTCCACTCTCCTTTCACTCCTCTTTTATTCTCTATGGGAAGGGCCATTCACCGTCCACCTGTAGCCTTACTCACAAGTCGACCCTTGTTCCTTAGCTGTTCCCTTCATCTGGCAACTCTGCACATGCACATACTGGGAACAGGCTCCAGCTGTTCGTCTGCCTCACTGATATCTGACTCTGAAGGCAGCTGATAACTGTCATACGTCCCTGGCCCCATCTCTGCCTCTGACACAGAGCCCTCATCAGAGCCTTCCCCAGACTCCAGGACTGGCCCAGGTTCCTCCCCAACCTCCTCACTCTCTGAATCTGCGCCAGCTCCACTGGCTGCTGGCAGGCCACAACAGGGATGGCAGATGATGAGATTGTTAGATAGGGTCATCGACGCAATGAACTTGAATTTGGGTAAACTCTGGAAGACAGTAGAAGACAGGAGGAGGGCCTGGTGTACTGTGATCCATGGGGTCAGACATGACGTAGCGATTGAACGACAACAAACAACAACAGAAAGACTGAATTGAATTAAAAATAATTGTTACATTATCCAGCGTAGAGTTATCCCATTGCGAGTTGACCGTGGCAAGTTGGCTGCCACAAGTTATCTTATCCCATTATCAAAGCTCATGCGCTTTCATGCAAGAAGAAATTGACCTCAGAGGCATAATGGTTAGAATGCATTATTGTAGGCTAACTCTGCTCACTGCCAGCAGTTCGATCCTGATATGGCTCAAGTTAACTCAGCCTTCCATCATTCCTTGTAAATCACTTAGAGGGGGCTGTAAAGCACAATGGAGCAACATATAAGTGTAAGTGCTATTGCTATTATTCTCTCCTTCCTTCCTTCCTTCCTTCAATCCTTCCTTCCTTCCTTCTCTCCTTCCCTCCCTTTCTCTCTGGAGGCATAGTGGTTAAAATGCAGCATTGCAGGCAAACTCACTGCTCACTGTCAAGAGTGCAATCCTGACCAGCTCAAGATTGATTCAGCCTTCCATCCTTCCGAGGCTGGTTAAATGAGGATTTAGATCAGGGGTGTCAATCTCACATAGTCACAGCGTCATCACATGACGTATCAGGACTATTTTCCCCTTGGTTAAACCAGACGGGGGCATGGCCAGCTTGTGACGTGGACCGGGAGTTCGACAGCCCCGATGTAGATTGTTGGGGGCAAGATGCTGACTCTGTAAACCGCTTAGAGAGCACTGGAAAGCACTAAGAAGTGGTATATAAGCCTAAGTGTGATTGCTATTTCTATTTTCCAGGCCCAGGGAGATTTTGGAACTTTTGGAAAAGAGGGACTTCAAAATCCAGCACCCAATCCAGAACCTTCACCTCTGCACCATACCAGGTTCCTGGATATGGTGCAGAAACCAATGCATAAAATAATCAATGCATTGCATCCTTTTCATCTGCCATTTTTTAATGGCAGTTCTCTTTTTTGCTTTCTCTGTCTCTTTAATTCCGAGCCACAGCTATACATACAAATCTTATTTGGACATACTTTATCCCGCCGACTATTCTGTTTGTATTAAACACAATAGGAAGAAAATTATTTAGATTTCTCTTTAATGTTCCTTTATCATACTAAAACAGGAAATAAAACTAAGTAAATGAGTGTCTATTTGTTCAGGTTTATAATAAGCGGGCAAATTATTTGCACACGGCTATAAAATGAAAGGATGAAAAGATTCCGTAATGAACTTATTATGTTTTATGGTCCTAGTCTTATTTCACACCATTCAAATGGTCTCAGCTTACTGAATCTAAGAAAATAATGCCTTGTTTTAGATATAATTTTAAGGTAGGGATATGTTTAAGCGACAAACCAACAAAACAGTACATGTGTCATTGACTTAAAATGCACATTGTTAAAATGCATAAGTAATTGTTCCTGGAGCAGCTGTTCAGGTTTTGCTACTGATCCTACCCATATAAATTGTTGGGGGGAAAAAACATACTGTTTTCACCCAGCTCCCCAAACACCTTAATCCCTTTGTAGTTGAAGCAATGATTCTTTTATTGGGAGCGTCGGAAGCCCTGGCAAAATGTTTCTCTCTTATCGCAGGCTAACAACTGTCCAGCAGGGAGATGAATAGTTGTATGCCACATCTATTCATCTCCGCCCCCTGCCTTTTATCCCCAGAGCTAGGGTGGGATTTCGCTAGCAGCAGTGGCTCTTTCATCCCAAGGACCAGCCCATAGATTTCCACTGCTCTCCTCTCCTCTGCCTTGTGCGCATCCATGCATCAGGCACTGGACCCAGCTGTTCCTCCTCTTCCTCATCAGCCACCTCCAGACTTGGGGGCTGTTGACTCTCCATCTGAGGGCTGACGGATGGCCCAGACTCCACCTCTGTCTCCCTCTCTGACAGGTCCATTCCCTCTTCCCCCGCGGAGCTCTCAGGTTGCCTTGATTCAGACCCTGACTCCCCATGCCTCCTCCTCCTCTGATTTGGCTGTTGGAGAGGCCGGCAGCTCACAATATTTGTAGCTCAGAGTTGAATATATATGTAAATTGTAAACAGTGTTTTGGAAAGGAGGATTAGAATTTTTGTTACTAAATATTATGGATGTTTAGCTAGAATAGGGCATAAGGATTCAGTGTTATTGTAGGATTTTAGAAATAGTAAATGAAATGCCAGTATGTGGTTATGTATTAAATTATGGTATATTTTATGATGAAGGACGTTTAAACGATTCTAGTCAAATGAAAATGGAGGTATGATGATGGTAACATGTATAAATATCTGTGTTAAAATACTTGAGTTAATATGAATGATGGTTGATGACTGTGGAAGAGATACAGTGCACGAAAGTCTTTTGTAACCAACTGATACACTTTCTACAGTATATAAAGAAAGAAGATTCTTTGTGCTGTGTTTGTTTTGAAAAATAAAAATAAAAAATATATATTAAAAAAAGGACTCCACAGTTCAACCCTGAGCTACAAATATTCTATTTTATATGTTTTTGAGACTCAAACCAGTGGTGGGATTAAATACAGCCAGTTCACACCTATTCGGAAGAACCGGTTGCTAACTTTCTAAGCAGCTCGGAGAACCGGTTGTTGGGGTAAAAAAATCTCCTTTTGTTTTTTCCAACTTTACAGGGATAATCCTGTAAGGAAGGCAGGAAGGAAAAATTCTGGTGTTGTTTCTAGTCTAATCTTTATTGCCCTCCGTACAGAAACTGCCTCTCCGGTTAACCCTTATTCCATTGTAACAGCTAAGGCAAAGCACCCATCAACATGAGTGACATTGAAGTGGTGACACCCACACAGTCACATGACCACTGAGCCCCCGCCTACCCAGCTGGTCATTAGGGCAGAGAGCCAGTTGTTAAATTATTTGAATCCCGCCACTGATTCAAACCCTACATCTAAACATCTGGAAGAAAACAATCAAGCTCAGAGAGCACCAAGGACCCCACGCTCAAGTACTGTCAAATCAAATGTAGGACTCAAACCAAATGGTGGGACTCCCTCCAGCAAATATTCACACACACACAGACACAAACACATGCATGTGCACATATTCCAACAAAAGGATGCACTCTTATTTATACATCTGGGAGAGGTGGAAGATACTAATGCATAATTAATGAATGCAGATGATACAAACATGCATATTCATAGGTAGAAAGATGCTGAGGTTACCTCTTGCCCTTGTTTTCCTTCAAAAACTGAAAGGGATGAATAAAACAACAAAACTGGGAGGGAAAACGCATCCCATCCATCAAGAGGAAAGAGGCAGTTTGGGAATGCTGGATGCTAAAGGAAAAATATATATTCCCCATTGCAAAGCGATGAGACTCTTTGAATAGAATAAGATATTGTGGACTTATTAAAAGAGATATTAAAAAGAGCCATGGTGGCTCAGTGGTTAAAATGCAGTATTGCAGGCTAATTCTGCCGACTGCCAGCAGTTCGATTCTCACTGGCTCATGGTTGACTCAGCCTTCCATCCTTCCGAGGTCGATAAAATGAGGATCCAGAATTGTTGGAGGCAATGTGTTGACTTTGCAAACCGCTTAGAAAGGGCTGTAAAGCACCGTGAAGCGGTGTGTAAGTCTAAGGGCTATTGCTGCTATTGCTATTTATTGACTTCATCAATTCCACTCATCTAAGAACTGATGAGCCAGCTGTGTGATGCAGCTGCCAAAAAGCCAATGCAGTCCCAGATTGCATCAAGAGAGGGTAGAATCATGCAAAGTTTTAGTATCACTTTATAATGCCTTGGTAAGACCACATCTGGAATACTATATCCAGTTTTAGTTTCCAGAATATTAAAAAAAAAGATGTTGAGACTCTGGAAACAGTACGGAGAAGAGCAACAAAGTTGATTAGGAGGCTAAAACATAAAGAATGGTTGCAGGAATTGGATATGTGTGTCTAGTTTAATTAAAAGAAGGAGTAGGGTGTGGCTTGATAACAGTCTTCCAATATTTAAGGGGCTGCCACAGAGAAGAGGGAGTCAAGCTATTCTCCAAAGCACCTGAAGGCAAGACAAGAAACAATGGATGGAAACTAATCAAGGAGAGAAGCAACCTAGAACTAGGGAGAAATTTCCTGACAGTGAGAACAATTAATCAGTGGAACGACATGTCTCCAGAAGTAGTGAATGTTCCAACATCTGGAGATTTTTAAGAAGAGATTGGACAATCCATTTGATTGAAATGGTATAGGGCAGTGCTGAAATGCAACATTTTTCCATACCGGTTCTGTGGGTGTGGCTTGGTGGGCGTGGCTTGGTGTGTGTGGGGGGGGGTCATGTGACTGGCTGGGCATGGCCAACATTTTTTAAAACTTTTTTTAGCATTTTTTTTACTACCAGTTCTCCTAAACTGGTAGTTAAAAAAATGATTAAAAAGTATTTCAAAAGTTCCAATGATCAGCTGTGACAATCAGCTGTCCACATGATGGTTGGAATTTTTAAAAAACTTTTTAAAGCATTTTTTAACCACTGGGTCGGGTGAACTGGTTATTAAAAAATGTTTTAAAAAGTAAAAAAAAAAGTTATGACGATCAAGCAGCACGGCTGATTGTCGGATTTTTATTTTTTTTATTTTTTAAAGGATGTTTTTACTACCAGTTCCTGCGAACCAGTAGCATTTTTATTACCAGTTCTGGCAAACTGGCCTGCACTGGTAGCACTTCACCCCTGGTATAGGGTTTCCAGCTTAAGCAGGGGGTTGGACTAGAAGACCTCCAAGGTCCCTTCCAGCTCTGTTATTTTGTTATTCTTCCACTGTACAAGAATCCAAATTGAACAGCTCCAGCAGCCTTTATAGGAATGCATTGAAAACAAGCCTAGCAGTTTGGCTCGCTGACCACCAATTTAACTGTCCAACTGTTCTTCCTGTTACTTTTTTTCACACATAATATTCAACCAGAATATTCTTCTGGCATCTATTCTCAACCGAGAACCACATCAGATATTGGAAAGATAATATCATGTCTCTCTTGGGTCATCTTTTCTCAAGGCCAAAATTGCCTTATTTCCTCATTTCAAGGACTCATCCACATTGGCTGGTTCTGCACTAAAATCTCATTTAAATACCCGAGTATTTGTTTGGGTTGGTATTTTTTTTTTTAAAGGAGGCTAATTTTCTGCCTTCTGGATGAAAATGCAGATTGGAACAACAAACTCATCCTTGCGGTAAGGCTCTTCATCAAATTTGCCAGTGCGTTTTACGAGTGCAAAATCGCCTGTATAAGTTTCTATTTCATTTAGAGAAAGTTCTGGGCGAATTTAAATACAAATTCAGTTGATGGGTGTATAGGTCCCAAATCAAAGAAACTGAGTCCAACTGGGCAAATAAACATCTGTTTATTCTTAGCCGCAGGAGGCATCACACGAGCAGATGGATTTCGTCCGTCTTCTCCCAGAGCTGAACATCTGGAAATGCTTTTAAAAATTAAAAGCTGTTTATAGAAAGTACGGAGGAAGATTTAACAGCCTTATCTTTCCTCCTTTCTCGTAAGGGGTGGGGATTTTACCTATTCATTCCACTCCTACAGTACATTTGATTTTTGAGGGAAATAAAATCTATGGGCGTTCTCACTCTTCTCGCTAAGATGATCTCTTTCCCAGTCCTGTCATCCCAGCAGCTGCTCGGGCTGATGTAATTATTTTTAATTGTTTTGTGTGCCGTAAAGCTGATAAAAGCAATCTTAATTTTAACAGTAAATAGGTTTTACTGCCAAGCTGTAGTGTTCCTTATAGCTGTAAGATGGTAACAGGTAGTTAAGGGAGAGGTGGGATGTAGGTTCCCGTGTGCCTTCATTCGTTGCAAAATCAGCAGGATGATTCTGGGCAACCCATTAAGACAGACCGAAGAAAAGGACGAAGAAAAAAGGAAGATGACACGCTAATGAGCGCTCTTAAAAGCTATGAATAATATTGACGTCTCTTTATAACATTCCAGGTGACGTCCCCACAGCAGCACCATCTACCCCGCACTGACAATTTTAATTTCTTCGAGATGGCAATAATTAAGCAGCAGCTAACTATTCTGAGTTTTTGGAAGGACTTCGGCCTGTTTTATTGGATTGGGTAGCGAGGAGGAGGGGAATAGAAGGCGATGAGAGATGTAGAACGATCTTATTTTCCTTTTTAAAGGTTCGGTGATCCCGACGTTCCTTGAGACAGTAAGAAAGTCCATAAAACTAGTGGCTTGATTAGAGCATAGATGAAAGCAGATGAATACCCTGACTGATATTTGCAACCTCATCTAGTTTAAGATGTGTGTGGACTTCAGCTTCCAGAATTCCCCAACAAGCTTGTTCAAGTTTTATTTATTTATTTTATTTAGTTTATCAAACATGTACAAAATAACAGGAATAAGTATAAACATGGACATGAACAAGGGAAATGAGTACAAATAAATGGGGACAAGAGGACAGGGACAGTAGGCACATAGGTGTGCTTATGCACCTCTTAGGAATGGGGTGAGGTCCACGGTAGACAGTTCGAGGTTGAAGCTGTGGGGGTTTGAGGATGTAACAACGGAGTCAGGTAGAGAATTCCAGGCACTGACCACTCCGTGGCTGAAGTCGTATATTCTGCAATCGAGTTTGGAATGGTTTACCTTGAGTTTGTATCGATTGTTTCTGAAACAAAGAGAAACACTGATCTAGATCACTAAGTCCAATTCTCTGTCCATGCAGGAAGTGAATATTCAGTTTCTAATTGGTCATGAACGGCCAGTAGATGTTACTGGACCAATATAAGCTTCTGCAGGAACAAAAAAGACCAGGCTGTGCCAATTTATTAATTGTTCAGGGGAAGGAACACCAGAGATTTCAGAGTGGCAATTGTGCATACAGATTAATTTTTTAAAAATATAGATAGATTTGCCCATTCTATCTTTTCTGGTCACCTAATCATTCCAGACCGTGCCAAGGAAATAACTTTTATTTTTTAAAGTTAAGGAAAAGCCCTGTCAAAGTGAGGAGATAGTGCAAACATGCACCACAGTTTGGTTTTGTTTCTTAATTTTATTTTATATTTTATTTTATATTTTATTATTATTTCATTATTTCATTGTATTATTTTATTATTATTTTTATTGTATTATTGTATTATTATTTTTATTGTATTATTATTTCATTATTTCATTATTTCATTATATTATTTTAGTATTTTAGTATTTTAGTATTTTAGTATTTTAGTATTTTAGTATTTTAGTATTTTAGTATTTTAGTATTTTAGTATTTTAGTATTTTAGTATTTTAGTATTTTAGTATTTTAGTATTTTAGTATTTTAGTATTTTAGTATTTTAGTATTTTAGTATTTTAGTATTTTAGTATTTTAGTATTTATTTTAGTATTTTAGTATTTTAGTATTTTAGTATTTTAGTATTTTAGTATTTTAGTATTTTAGTATTTTAGTATTTTAGTATTTTAGTATTTTAGTATTTTAGTATTTTAGTATTTTAGTATTTTAGTATTTTAGTATTTTAGTATTTTAGTATTTTAGTATTTTAGTATTTTAGTATTTTAGTATTTTAGTATTTTAGTATTTTAGTATTTTAGTATTTTAGTATTTTAGTATTTTAGTATTTTAGTATTTTAGTATTTTAGTATTTTAGTATTTTAGTATTTTAGTATTTTAGTATTTTAGTATTTTAGTATTTTAGCATTTTAGCATTTTAGCATTTTAATATTTTAATATTTTAGTATTTTATTTTATATTTTATATTTTATTTTATATTTTATTATTATTTCATATAGAAGAGGTTAGAACTGGCAGGAACCCATCCCTGACCTACACCCAACTTCTCCCTTAGCTATCTGTAAATCAATCCCCCCCCCCAAAAAGAAGGCATTTAAAAAAACAAGAATTTTCTAAAGATGACAAACACAGGTAGTTCTAACCCCGAGCATTGTAACTGTTCTTCTCAACCCTAAAAGGGAATAAAACCTCAGCAATTTGAACAGAAAGAGGGAACTAAAATAGGGGGGAAAGTAGAAAATGCATATTCTCTTGATATACTGATGTGAATTTTACAGCTTTAGATAATAACCTCTGTGCCATTAATTTTCTTCATTTGTTTTATTTATAGTACCCATTTAAAAGGCCCCTTTCCTCCTCCTGCTCAACCAAATATTTATCTAGTTCTGACATTTGGTTCATTGTCTTGGGCTCTTTGCTCTTTGATCAACTTGAAACTTGGTTGCAACTGCCATAAAACCCATTAAGCAATCAATATAGTCATTCAATCATTAATTTTGCAACATTTCTTTGTGATATCCCTTTCTTTGATACAAGAGATACTATATGGGTATTTTTTTAAAAATCAGATGAGAAAAGAGTAGCCTTTACACCAATCTGTAAGTCAGAGATCATCAGGGGTCACCGGGGGCCGCCAGGATGACCTATCAACAACCCCCACACAGACCAGAATGGGCTGGAACCATCCACTGATCAACAAGTGGAATCCTTTTTTCATCTCGAGAAAAGATGATTGAATGAATGCATGCTATTATCTTTCATGATTGTATCAGCAGAGGTGATATTCAGCCAAACCAGTAGTAGGAATCGTGGGTGGGCTGGTAGGAAAAGTAAGTGAATACTACTATTAATACAAGAATACTCTAGAGAGAGTGCAGAGAAGAGCAACAAAGATGATTAGGGGACTGAAGACTAGAACATGTGAAGAACGGTTGCAGGAATTGGGTATGTCTAGTCTGATGAAAAGAAGGAGTAGGGTAGACATGATAGCAGTCTTCCAATATCTCAGCGGCTGCTACAAAGAAGAGGGAGTCAAGCTATTCTCCAAGGCACCAGAGGGTAGAACAAGAAGCAATGGGGGGAAATTAATCAAGGAGAGAAGCAACTTGGAATTAAGAAGAAGTTTCCTGACAGTGAGAACAATTAATCAGTGGAACAGAAGTTGCCTCCAGAAGTTGTGAATGCCCCAACACTGGAAGTCTTTAAGATGTTGGATAGCTATTTGTCTGAAACGGTATAGGGTTTCCTGCCTAGGCAGGGGGTTGGACAAGAAGACCTCCAGGGTCCCTTCCAACTCTACTATTGTATTGTACCTCTGAGTATTGGATATGCTATCTGATATGTTATGTACCTTCCAAAATACAGGTAGTCCTCAAATTAAAACCATTCATTTAGTAACCGTTTGAAAACACTTTCATGGGTCCTGAATTATAGTTTTTAGCAAATCCGGGAAGCACAACGAGTGAAGATGGACTCTGTGTCACCAACACCTGGTGGACCCTAAAGTTAGTTTAGTTTAGTTTATTCAATTTATAAACCACCCCCTCTCCCCGAAGGGACTCGGGGCGGTGTACAGACAATAAATATAATAGACAACAAAGCAAAACACAAAACGCAGACAAACCAACTTAAACACACAGTCTGTATAATAACCAAACTAACTGATAGTTAAAATAGTTCCAATTAAAACCAATTAAAAACCCCATAATTTAAAATTTTTAAATGCCATCCAGGAAGGTCAGGATTAGATTATACTATATTTATAGTTACAATTGGGCCAGGCCAGCTAATTTGAACAAGTGGGTCTTGAGTTTCTTACGGAAGGAGCGGAGATCAACAGTAGTTCTAATATCGGGGGGGAGGTCGTTTCAGAGGGTTGGGCCCATCACAGAGAAGGCCCTACTCCTGGGCACCGCCTGCCCGCATTGCTTAGCGGATGGTACCCGGAGGAGTCCCTCTCTGTGAGAGCGGATTGGTCGCAGGGATGTGTGGGGTAGGATGCGATCCTGCAGATAACTAGGTCCTGAGCCATGGAGCGCTTTAAAGATGACAATCAACACCTTGAAACGCACCCGAAAAGCCACAGGCAGCCAGTGCAGCTCGCGCAGGAGAGGTGTTACATGGGAGTACCTAGTACTCCCCATTATTGTCCGCGCGGCTGCATTCTGGACCAGCTGCAGCCTTCGGGTGCATCTCAAGGGGAGCCCCATGTAGAGAGCATTGCAGTAATCAAGGCGGGAAGTCACCAGGGCATGAGTGACTGTGCGAAGGGTGTCCCACTCTAGTAGGGGGCACAATTGGCGCACCAGGCGAACCTGGTGGAACGCCCCCCTAGCCACGGCCGTCACATGGTCATCCAGCGACAGCTGGGAGTCTAGGAGGACGCCCAAATTGCGCGCCCTATCCACTGGGGGCAATTGTTCACCCCCGATGGCCAGGCATGGAACATACTGGCTAAAGCGGGGCGCCGGTAGCCACAGCCACTCCGTCTTGGAAGGGTTGAGTTTGAGTCTGTTGTCTCCCATCCAGACCCGGACGGCTTCCAGACACCGGGACATCACTTCGACGGCTTCGTTGGGGTGGTTCGGGGTAGAGATGTATAGCTGAGTATCGTCGGCATACAGATGATACTCAACCCCGAACCCTCGAATGATCTTGCCCAGCGGTTTCATGTATGTGTTGAACAGGAGAGGTGAGAGGACCGATCCCTGCGGCACCCCACACGTGAGCGGCCTCAGGGTCGACCTCTGCTCCCCCGTCAACACACATTGCGTCCGACCGGAGAGGAAGGAGGAGAACTATTGCAGTACGGTGCCCCTCACCCCCATCCCCTCCAACCGATGCAATAAGATACCAGGGTCGATGGTATCGAAAGCTGCTGAGAGATCTAAAAGGACTAGGATGGAGGAGCAACCCCCATCTTTCGCCCTCCAGAGATCATCCACCAATGCGACCAAAGCCGTCTCAGTGCTGTGACCGGGCCGGAAACCGGACTGGCGCGGGTCTAGATAATCAATTTCCTCCAGGTGTCGAGGGAACTGTTGCGCCACCACACTCTCAACAACCTTCACTAGGAAAGGAAGATTGGAGACAGGACGATAATTGGCTAACTCCACTGGGTCCAGAGAAGGCTTCTTAAGCAGGGGCCTCACCACTGCCTCTTTCAAGATGGCTGGCAAGGACCCCTCACTCAACGACCTAAAGTTGGAGGTCTCCATTGGAAGTTGCCAAGAAAGTCCAGATGACGGCCACAACTATGTCATGGAAACCCTGGTTAGTGTGTTGCAATGTATGGGGGAAAAAAGGTTCGATCCTCTGGTCATGGCTTCCATTTTGACTTTTGTGAACTTGCCCTGCAGGTCACTCTGACCATACATTTTCCACCCCTTTGTATTTCACCTGGACTCCTGGGTCTGGAACATAGTCATAGGATATCACCTTTTGTGATGGCATTGCTTAGCGGTGGGAATTCCAGTCCCAGTTGCCATCATCACTTTGGAACCTCCTGTACAGAGGTGGTATTCAGCCAGTTTGCACTGGTTTGCCTGAATCGGTGGCAGAAATTTTGCCCAGTTCGGTGAACCGGTAGTGATGGCCAGCTGGCCACGCCCCTGAACCGGTTCCTCACCCAGCCTGCCCGGTCACCGCTCGCTTGTACTGCCTCTTTGGATACCAGCTCTCAGGGAGGCAGGTGGCTGGCCACAGGCTACTGAAAAGTCCTCGAGTTGGTGAAAAAATGTCTACCATTGGCGCCATCTTCTTTGCACATGTGCATCCCATTGCCATGTAAGTCTGCTTGCCGGTATGCAAAGAGGCGGCAGCTGGGAGACTTCTTTGCCAGCCAGCTGCTTCCCAGCTGCTGAAAACTCTAGTCAGCTTGTCTCCTCAACTGGGCCAGCAGCCGCGGAAGGTAAGCAATCAAAGAGGGGGGTGCGAAGCAGGGCAATGGGGGCGACTAGCAAATGGAGGGTGGTGGTAGATAGGAAAAAATCCTAAAGTTTTCATGCCTTTTCCTGTGGGTGTGGCTAGCTGAGGGGGGCATGTGACTGAGCGGGTGTGGGTATGAGTGACATCAACTTGGCCACACCCACTCAGCCACATGTCTCCCACCTAGCCACGCCCAACGAACCAGTAGCAAAAAAAATTGAATCCCACTAATGCTCTTGTAGTAGTTATGTTCACCACATTAATAAGTATATATTCTTCAAATTATCCTGCTGTCAGGGTTTGAAGTAACGTCCCCAATGAAAGAAGACTCCAAGGCTTGAGTTTCCCCAAAGTTCCATTTTATTAGAGGTGTCGTATTGGCACATCTAGGAAAACCTGAATCTGAAAGCTTCCAGGTTTTGCCCAACCAAACGAAAGTCCAAGCCCCTGCCCAGCACCCACATGTCCATCACATGGTCCAATCAGGCACCGTCCCAACTGGAGAGGCCTCCCAGTCATACCACTCAGGTTACAGGGCAAGATGTCCTTGACTCTCTGAGAAAGGAATGTTATTTTGACTATATATCTCCCATACTCCATATAATCCACCCTCCCATTTTCCCACAGCATTAAATGCATTAAACTCTCCTATTCTCCAAAGCACCTGAGGGTAAGACAAGAAGTAACAGATGGAAGCTGAACAAGGAGTGCTCCAAATTAGAATTAAGGAGAAATTTCTTGTCGGTGAGAAGATTTAATCAGTGGAACAGCTTGCCTTCAGAAGTGGTGGGTGCTCCATCATTGGAGATTTTCAACAAAAGACCAGACCACATTAATCTGAACTTGTCTAGGGTACTCTTGCTTGAGCAGGGGGTTGGACTAGAAGACCTCCAAGCTCCCTTCCAACCCTTTTATTCTTCTTTTGAAGATGTTAAGACTCTTGCAAGAGTGAAGAGAACAGCAACAGAGGATTAGGGGGTCTGGAGGCTGAAAAATATAAAGAACGGTTGCAGGAATTGGGTATTTTAGTCTGATGAAAAGAAGGACTAGGGGTGACATGATAGAAGTGTTCCAATATTTGAGGGTTTGCCACAAAGAAGAGGGAGTTAAACTATTTTCCAAAAACAGCCTGAAGTAAAACAAGAAGCCATGGATGGAAAGCAATCAAGGAGAGAAGCAACCTAGAACTAATTTCCTGACGATGAGAAGAATTAACCACAGTGGAACAGAAGTTGCCTTCAGACGTTGTGGGTGCTTCATCCCTGAAGGTTTTCAAGAAAAGATTGCACCACTATTTGTCCAGAATGGTACAGGACAGTGAGAGCTAATCTTTTTGTTGTCATGTGCCAAAAGCGTGTGTGCCTGCACCAGGGCTGGGTTCCTGCCAGTTCTAAGCTCTTCTATAGAAGAGGTTCCACAAATCTACCGTGCCGTTTAGAACCAGTTCCAGCTCTCTCCCCCCGCCCGTCCACACCACGCTTGCCCCACTCACCGCTCACTGATTGGCTGGCTCACCAATCGCCCCACCCGCCTCTAAGAGTCCTATCTAAACCTTAAATTCTTAAAGGTGTCAAGTTTGAACAACCCTGGGGGTTTCTCCCCTAAAGGCTTAGGGGTGCAAGGGTCTTGTAACTTGTCAGCTTTAAGACTTGCACACTTCAATGCCAGAGTTCCTGAGCCAACTTGTCTGGAGGAGGAATTCTGGGAGTTGAAGTCCACAAGTCTTAAAGCTGTCAGGCTTGAACACCCCTGGGTTTTTTTTTCTAAAGGGTTAGGGGTGCAAGGGTCTTGTTGCTTGACAGCTTTAAGACCTGCGTGCTTCAAGAGTTCCTGAGCCAACATTTTGGTTGCTAAGCAAGAGCGTTGTTAAGTAAGGTGACCAACCGTCCTCCTTTAGGGAGGACAGTCCTTCTTTTGTAAGTTCTGTCCTCCCTTGAAAAGTGTCCTCCTACATGTCCTCCTTTTTGATATTTGAAGGCTAATCTTTTGCGCATTATGTGACGTATTTTATTAAACAGTTTTTAATGGTGGTTTTTTTTTACTTCATCGCAAGTATATTGAACAGATATTGAATCTTGTGTTGAATTTTTATCTAAAGAAATGCTAGACGACTTCCGGTTCCGGCGGCTGACGGCAACGGGCAACTCGCTTGCCCGCTCCGGCTCCCCGGTGGGCTTCCCCACTCCTTGGAGGGCACAGGACGCCCCGAAGAGGAAAAACAACAGATGGGGTGGGAAATAGACCTGGCCTATAGAGTGAACTCAGCGTATGCCAGAACACACAATGTCCCCAGGGAGGTACACATTAAATTTCTTAGGAAAAGCACAAGAGATGAAATCTTGAATGCACAAAGGGGGCAAGCTTTGACATACAAAGATAAGGAGATAACCATTCTGAAACAAATCCCCAAGAAAGTGAGGGAGAAAAGAAAACTTTATTCGCAATTGGCGAATAAACTATACCAGAAGGGGGTGTGGTTTCGATGGTTACTGCCTGAAGGTATGCTAATATTCTGGGAGGAGACAAGAATTAGAACTAATACACCCATAGAGGCGCAGGCCTTTATGGAAAAAAATAAACTACTCCTAGAAAAACCAGAAACACTAGATGTACAAGACACAGGAGCGGCCGGAGCACTGCCAGCTGGGGGAGATGGGGGCGACATCAAGAAAGCTCAGATCACACAAATAAGTAAGAAAATCTTTGTGATATAAACTGACCAAAATTACCAATTGAATTTACCACACTGACTATATGCTATTATGTAATATTTGAATATTATGCAAATGTATACTATGCGTTTGGAGGGGGGGTGCACCTACTGCCTTTCGCGGCTGCCAAAATTTGTAACCTTTCCCATACCTTTTCCCTTTGAAAAATACTAAAAAACCAATAAAACTTTGTTTAAAAAAAAAAGAAATGCTAGACATTAAAATAGACGACAATTGTCTCTCTGAAGAAATTAGAAGACTGAATGTATATTTAAATTCTGAAAAATTAATACAATGGGAAAATCAACATGTTGAAATTGATAAAAGATGGGTGGATATTTTCAGCCATTTCAAAAATGAACATATTCCATGTGAACATTTATTTATACTTGTTCAATTTACGTTGTGCTGCCCTGGAACTAATGCAGCAGTTGAAAGAGGTTTTTTCAATTGCCAATGATTTTTGGACAAGTGAGAAATCGAGATTGAATGTTGATACTCTAGCTGCAGCACTTGCCGTAAAATTCAATATGAAGGATATTTCTTGCTCCGATATTTCCAATATATTGTTAGAAGATGATACATTGACAAAAAATATTAATTCAATGGAAAAGTACTCATTTAAATAATAATGAACAGGCATGTAAGCATAATTACAATATAAAATGTTGCAAATGCTTTTATTATGCATATATCATATTTTAGTGTATTATTGTTGCAATGAATAAAATATTTCTTTTATTTACGATATATTTTTTCCAATTTATTTGTCCTCCTTTTCATTGTAAGAAAGTTGGTCACCTTATTGTTAAGTGAGTTTCACCACATTTTACAAGTTGGCCACACCCACCTAGTCACATGGCCCACAAGCCACTCCCACAAAACAGGCCACACCTACAGAACAGGTTCTAAAAAAAATTGAATCCCACCACTGGCCTGCACCCATAATGCAATGTGAGCGTGACACTCCATCGTGCCCCACACCTCTGCATATGCATGCACGACTCCCTCCACACTTCCCCCGTCCTCCTGCACATACTTGCTGCACTCCACGTACCCCATTTTGGGCTTAGTAGGCCTCCCTGCAGCCTCCTGGGACCAAAAATGGCCTGCAGGAGGCACTGCCCCACCGTACTCCCCCCCCCGCTCCCCTGCATGCACATGCTCCCCCACCACCTCTGTGCATACACGCACGACCCAAAAATCAGCTGGCCAGTGGGACTGCGCACACGTGCATGGTGGAGCAGAGTTGGGGCATCAGCTTGCGAGCCCACAGAGCAGGCTCAGTGTGCCACCTGTGGTACATGTGCCATCAGTTCGCCATCGTGGGTATAGGACCTCCTGCTTGAACAGCGGGTTGGACTAGATGATCCCTAAGGTCCCTTCCAACACTCTACAATCTGTATTTTGGCTGGGAAGCCTTCCAACCTTTCCCATCCAAAGTCCAACAACTCCCAACTCAACAAGCCTTTCTCTGTGGTCTGTAGACCTTTTACGTCGTTTCGAGCTCAGGGTAAATAACGGCTGAAAGCCTATGGTTGTAAAGAATTTTATTTGTACAAGAAAGACAATGCAAACTCTACATGGGGACTGTGCCAAAATCCACATATAGAACTTCACAGTTCAGGCTGTACTACAGGCAAGTTCAAACGTTATTGATTGCGTAGAATGAGATTTTCAGAGACCTCGGTAGATTTTATGGTTGGGGTCGGTTATTGCTGCCATTGCTGGTCCCTTCAAATTATGATTGATTAACTGATTGATTGATTATGAGCCATAAAGTGGTATAGGTTCTCCTGCTTAAGCAAAGGGGCTGGACTAGGAGACCCCAAGGTCCCTTCCAGCTCATTCTATTATTTATGTTTTTATTTCTATTTCTATTATTTCTATTCCATTCAATTCCCATTCCGTTCCATTCTATTAAGTCATCTTGTTTATTTGTAACCCACCTTTATTATTTTGATGAATATCTAGTTGATAACCCAACGTTGCCTGGGTATTTATTTATAGGGGGTGGGATGTGCAGACCAAACATAATTTCTAATGTTGGGATTTCCCTCCCCCTCTTACCAGAGGGAGCCCCCTTGTGGAGTATTGTGAAGCCATTACCATGGCAACTCCACTGTGCTGTACAGTAGAAGTCATTTTACGGCAGTACAGTAGAAGCCATTTTAAGGCACAATAGGCTGTATCTTAACGTAACACACACACCGAAAAGTATTAGTGGTGTCTTACCTCCCCACAGTATTTTTTTTTTCAGAGAGTAAGTCATCTGTGTACCAAGTTTGGTTGAAATTGCTCAAGGCGTTCTAGAGTTATGCAGAAACACACACACACACATGTATGTATGTATGCTTGCATGCATGAATTCAAAGCAGAGAACATATCTAACACAACATCCTCTTTGTAATGGTCAACTTTGCACCTGCGACGGGGTGAGCTTTATTACTTGGTCCAGCTCCTGCCATCTTAGCACTTTGAAAGCATGCAAATGCAAGTATACAAATAGGTACCACTTTGGTGGGACGGTCACAGCATTCTGTGTGCCTTTGGCATACAGCCATGCTGGCCACAGGACTACAGATGCATCTTTGGACAACGCCGGATTCCTCAGCTAAGAAGGTGAGGAGTGCCCTCTAGAGTTGGACAGAACTGGACAGCGAAATCTTTATTTATTTGTTTTTATTATCAATTTATATTCCACCAATAGCAGCACATTTTCAGATTCCAATGCAAAGTGTACTATTTTTAAAAAAAACACAACTTTTAAATCCATCAGCCTGCAAAATTAATATGCCAGCCAAATTATTTCCATGAAGCTGAACCTCACACCAAGTTCAGTGTGACATCATTCACTGGAAAGTTGCATGCAGTTGCAAGATTTATCCAAAGCTCCTAAATTCTTTGCTGCAAGTATAAAGTTTTATATCCGTAAAGAGGATGGGGCCCATCAGAAGGCACTAAAAGATACTTCAGTGTAGCTTTGCTGCCTGAATTCTCGATTCTAAACAATCCTCCCTCCCTGTGTAAACTCATCAAAATAAGTGCTTTTTACCAAAAGAGAGAGAGAAAGAGAGAGAGAGAGAGAGAGAGAGAGAGAGAGAGAGAGAGAGAGAGAGAGAGAGAGAGAGAGAGAGAGAGAACGAGAACGAGAGAACGAGAACGATAGCTTTGGAGAAGTCTCCAAGTTGTAAGTTCCAAAGCACAGGGAGACTCCAGATGTTTATGTGCTAAAATAGAAAATAACGAGGCTTAAGATCTTATGTCTTCCAGAAAAGACACTGAAATCCTAAGGCGAACTAGAAACTGAAAGTGGAAAATAAGATATCATCGCCTTTTGTAACTAAGAAGTTCAGTTCACACGTCCTTTTGTCAAAGTTTTGATAGCGTTCAAAAAAAAGGTTATAGGGTGGTCCTCGACTTATGACCACAATTGAACCAAAATTTTCATTGCTAAGCAAGACCAGGGGTGGGCTCGCCTGTGTTTGGGGAAACCCGTGGCTAACGTTATAGCCGGTATGAAGAACTTTCAAACCCCACCAGTGGCTGGCCCTGCCCCTTCCACCCTCCCCTCCCAGGAGTCCCCACACAGCCCGTTCTGGATGCCAGGTATGTGCCAGCCCCCCACGGTTTCGGGGAGGGGG
Source organism: Natrix helvetica (assembly GCF_964273705.1). Taxonomy (NCBI): domain Eukaryota; kingdom Metazoa; phylum Chordata; class Lepidosauria; order Squamata; family Natricidae; genus Natrix; species Natrix helvetica. The sequence continues at coordinate 7,609,887 of NC_138552.1, forward strand.
AAAAACGGGCATCCTGGAAGTGCCAGAAGGCTGGAAACGGGCTCTTTTCCATCCTCCGGAGGGCTTCCATAGCCCAGGGCAGGGCATTTTCGCCTTCCCAGAGTCTTGAGGAAAGCCTCTGGAGATTGGGGAAGGCAAAAATGCCCCTCCCGCCATGATACAGGAGGCCAATTAGGCCACGCCCACCATGACCACACCCACCCAGCAATCGAGGAGAGAACCCGTTGCTGACATTTTTGAAGCCCCTCCTCAGCAAGACATCTGTTCAGCAAGTTTCACTCCCTTTCACAACCTTTTTGCCACAGTTGTTAAGCGAAGCACTGTGGTTGTTAAGTGAATCACATAGTTGTTAAGTGAATCCGTCTCCCCCATTGACTTCGTTTGTCGGAAGCCAGAGGGAAAGGTTGCAAATGGTGATCACGTGACCCCGGGGCACTGCAACTGTCATAAGTACATGCCAGTTGCCAAGGGTTTACTTTTTGATCCCCCGACCACGGGGATGCAATCAAAGCTGTGTGAAAAACAGTTGTAAATCACTTCAAATGTATGAGAATTGGTTTTGAGTCACATTTGTCAGGGATGTCGCTTTTGATGGTCACCAAATGAATGGTTGCAAATTGAGGACTACCTGTACAGGACATCTAGTATTTCCCAGAAAAGATCAATTCGTCTCTGATTTACTCAATTTCTTTATTTGTTAATTTATTTACGAGTAGCCCAGTGGCCGAGCCCTAGACCAGTGATGGCTAACCTTTTTGTCATTGTGTGCCGAAAGCAGGTGCGTGCGCCCACACCCATAATCCACAACACGTGTGACATACACACACATACACACAAACATGTGCCCCGCCCTCCTGTGCATGTGTGCATGCCCCCCCTCGCCCCATTTTGAGCCTAGCAGGACTTCCTGAAGCCTCCTGGAACCAAAACTGGGCCGCAGGGGGATGCACTGCACCCCCTCGTGTTCCCCTCACACATGTGCGTGTGAACCCCAAGTCCCGCACATGCGCATGCATCTCCCACATGTGTCCCGCCCCCCACATGCATGGCAGAGACCCAAATATCAGCTGGCCAGCAGGAGGCACTGCACATGCGCAGTAGAGCTGGCTGGGATTGACGGCTCAGAGGACTCTGGGTGCCACCTGTGGCACGCCTGCCATAGGTTTGTCTTTACGGCTCTAGACCGAGACCCGTGGTGGCACAATGGTTAGAATGCAGTACTGCAGGCTAATTCTGCTGACTGCCAGCTGTTCAATCCTGACCAGCTCAAGGTTGAGTCAGCCTTCCATCCTTCCAAGGTTGGACCCCGATGTCTGGGGGCAAAGGTCTGAGTCTGAAAAACCGCAGATGATACAAACATACATATTCATAGGTAGAAAGATGCTAGGGTTACCTCTTGCCCTTGTTTTCCTTCAAAAACTGAAAGGGATGAATAAAACAACAAAAACGGGAGGGAAAACACATCCCATCCATCAAGAGGAAGGAGGCAGTTTGGGAATGCTGGATGCTAAAACTGTGTGTGTGTGTGTGTGTGTGTGTGTGTGTGTGTGTGTGTAAGAGTGTGTGTGTGTGTGTATATATATATATATACATACATACATGCATACATACATACATACATACATACATACATACATACATACATATTCCCCATTGCAAAACTATGAGACTCTTTGAATAGAATAAGATATTGTGGCCTTATTAAAAAAGATATTAAAAAGAGCCATGGTGGCCCAGTGGTTAAAATGCAGTATTGCAGGCTAATTCTGCCGACTGCCAGCAGTTCGACTCTCAGTGGCTCAAGGTTGACTCAGCCTTCCATCCTCCCGAGGTCGATAAAATGAGGACCCAGAATTGTTGGAGGCAATATGTTCACTTTGTAAACCACTTAGAGAGGGCTGTAAAGCACCGTGAAGCGGTGTGTAAGTCTAAGTGATATTGCTGCTATTGCTATTTATTGACTTCATCAATTCCACTCATCTAAGAACTGACGAGCCAGCAGTGTGGCACATCGGCCAAAAAAGCCAATGCAGTCCCAGATTGCATCCACAGAGGGTAGAATCATGTTCTTGCTAGAGGTTGAGAGTTTAATCTTAGGCAGTGGCAGATGTTTCTCTATCAGTGCACCAAGAGAAAATATCTGCTGTGAACTCTGCATGGCATCAGGAAGGGCATCCGGCCAGTCAACGCTCAGCTATGTTCAGTTGCCATGACTCCACCCTGATATTAAGGGATTACAGAGTCTTGAAAAGAAAAAAAAATGTTAATTTTTATGGCCCCTTGCTCAATGATACAGTGACTTTAGGTGGATATAACATAACAAAAAAGAAAAGAAACACAAGACAGTTATGAGAGTTACATAGAAAAGCTAAAAACCAAAATGAAGGGCAGCCTGGAGGTTGGGCAGGTTTGAAACTGAAGCACAAATATTTTGGCCACCCTAATATTTTTGGGGAAAATGGAAGGTTACCCTACCTTCTCCTTCCAGCTTCATTCCTCTCCTGTCCCCTTCCTGTCCTCTCCATGCCTCTCCCCTTCCTTCTCCTCTCCCCTCCCCTCCTCTCCCCTCTGCTTCCCTTCCCTCTTTACTTCTTTCCCTTCCCCTCTCTCTCCTCTCCATTCCCCTCCCCAGATCCCCTTCCTTCTCCTCTCTCACCTCTCCTCTCCTTCCCTCTCCTCTCCTCATCCCTCCTCTCCTCCCCTCCCCTCTCTTCCTCTCTCCTTCCCTCCCCTCCCTTTCTTTTCCCCATAGCAAACATCAAATACTCTCGTGGTCTTGCAACACACAATTTCCTCATAGGTCCATTGCCCGGCTCGGTGGCACATTTATCTTTCCCATGGCTGGCTCAGTTAAATGCAAACTGGCTTTGTCGAAACACAGCATTATCTGCCAGTTCTATGTTAGAAAGAGAGGGAGGGAAAGCCTACTCAAACACATCCATGCATTTAACACATGATTTAGGGAACGGGGAAGACCGTGAAAATGATCCGATTGAGCAAATGACATTAATGGGTTTGATAAAATGGAAACAAGCATTTTTGTTGCTGCACTAGCAGCTGGGTGGATATATTTAGCAGAGCTGAAGTGAGCATTAGATAAAACATGAAGCAAAGAACATTTATCATGAGAAGGAGACAAAGAGCAGGTCATTTGGCAGGTGGCTTACGCATTTCCTCCAGGATGTTGCTTGTTACTACGATAGTAATTCAGCCAGAGTGGGATAGGTCCTTTGCAGCCATTCATAATCTCTCTCTCTCTGTGTCTCTCTGTCTCTCTGTCTCTCTCTCCCTCTCTCCCTCCCTCTCTCTCTCTCTCTCTCTCTCTCTCTCTCTCTCTCTCTCTCTCTCTCTCTCTCTCTCTCTCTCTCTCTCTCTCTCTCTCTCTCTCTCTCTCTCGTCATGAAATCTCCAGAACCGTAACACCTAGAAACTTGAAATTTGCCACATATGTTCCTCTTGGCTTACAGGTGCTGGCTAAGAAAGGGTTTTTCCAAAATACCATCAGATCATTAGTATTTCTTATATAGTAATTAACACACACTGATGCTAAGGAGGTCTACTCCCCCTCCCCACCCGAAAAGAACCCTGTTCCAACTACCAGTCACCTTATATTAACACACTCTGATGCTAAGGAGTTAGACATTCTCCTCCCCCTCCCCACCTGAAAAGAGCTCTGTTCCAACTGCCAGTTGCCTCACATTCCATTACCTCAGTTCAAACTGGCAGACGTTCCACTCCTTCAGTCAGGAAAAGTCTGGGGCTCCTTACAGTACTTAAACATCACCAAAATGTCTATGCCTTCCACATATGGAACTGCTTCCGGACTCAAGGCAGCAAGAGTGATATTCCCTTATGCGTTCCAATTACTGACCACCACTGAGCCAAAGGATTATGAACCACATTTCTCCTGCATAGCCCGATCACATAGTTTCATACAGGTATCCAGCTAGATAAATATATCAGAAGGTGAATGTCTAACTGTTCTGGAGGTCTCCAGAATATATATTCGTTATATTAAAAAGAATATAAAATTATAAAGGAGATAAAATCACTTCTCCATTTTATCTCCTTTATATTTTTGATAAGATCTACAAACAAGGTCATCAGGAGATGATTTAAGGTCATAAAAGTTTCAAAGCCAAGGAAAAGTGATGTTTGAGCTTTGAGCTTTATTACAGGGGGAAAAGAATCAGACCTAATTTCAAGAAAATCCCATCTAAGAAAAGAAGGGAGGTGACCAGGTAGACAATGTGTAAGCTGACCAAAGTTAGCTGGTTGAGTTTAGTGGCTATAGGGAAGGAAGGAAGGAAGGAAGGAAGGAAGGAAGGAAGGAAGGAAGGAAGGAAGGAAGGAAGGAAGGAAGGAAGGAAGGGTAAGGTTTTCGAATTCAGCTCAGAATCTGATAATTCCAATGAAACTCTGAACACAAGGCTACTGATAATCAGTTTTCATTTTCTGCAGAAAGCAAAAAGACTTGGTGGCATTTTTGTCTCCCTTCTTAACAGAGCAGGCAGAGAGAGAGGAAAAAAAAACAGGTACGCACCGTCTGGTGGAAAAAAAAACTTGTTCAAACTTCTTATGGTCTTACACAGCTTGCACAGATCATCATAGTATTAGAAACATTATTTCATGTTACGCAAACCTCATGATTTTTCTCAGCACACTGAAAACAATGGACCTTAGAAGAGGAAAGAAATACATTTTCTGGCATATAAGACAGAGCTTTGTTAAGGAATGCTGAACACACATTTCAAGTTACAAGCAGGGTTGCTTTGCACAATCCATTTTTTTTTTCTTTTCATAAGTAGTTATTTTACTAGGCTAAGCTTGGCAATTCGCCTAGAAGTTTTATCTATGAAGTTGGCATGTTAGGTTACAATGGAGCTTCTCTCAACAGCAATTTAATAAAAGCTGAATTAGGTTGCACTCTGTATGTGCTCTAATCCTTCAGGGATCTCTTCATAAGGAAGAAAGGAAAGAAGGAAGGAAGGAAGGAAGGAAGGAAGGAAGGAAGGAAGGAAGGAAGGAAGGAAGGAAGGTGTCAGATGTGCCTCCTTCAAAATTCAAGAAAGGAAACCCCCAACTCCATTGTTTTAGAGAAAAAGTACTTTGACTGAATGTGAACTGAAAGCAACGAAAGTAAAGCAAGATCTGAGGCTAAAGGCGCGAAATTGTACATATCAAAATTTCACCCAAATCCCTCCTCCCAACAACCCCAAGCTAAATGTCCAATCTCCAGTCCCCAAGGGTGTCATGTGGGGTGCATCTTCAGGTGGCCTCATCCTTCTGGTATGCAGAGACGGTTGACCTTGACCAGACCTAAACAAGACCATTCAGCAAGCATAGAAGATGGTGAGAACAAAACTCCCTCCTCGTCCCGAGATATCTCCTCCAGCACAATTCCCCTCCCAAATACCAAACCCCCTCCCTCTCTGTTACTAGGGCAGCTGATAGCAAGCAAGCGATATAGAGACGGAAGGAAGGAAGGAAGGAAGGAAGGAAGGAAGGAAGGAAGGAAGGAAGGAAGGAAGGGAGTGAGTGAGTCACCGAAGCAGTCGGCGTGACCTTCAATGGAATCCTGGGAATGGTAGAGGACAGGAAGTCCTGGAGGAACATTGTCCATGGGGTCGCGATGGGTGGGACATTACTTTGCAATTAACCACCAGATAACTCATTCAAGCCAAAATTACAAAGCTGCATCTCACTAATTTTGGCCATGTCACGCGGGGGAATTCACCGAAGATAGCAATTATATTGGGAAGAATTAGTGGAAAAAGGAAACCAGGCTTCCAAAGAACACAGTGACTGGACACCATCAAAGCTGACCCCAGACAGATCATAGAACAACTCAAAGGAGCAGCGCAAGATCAGAAGATGTGAAGAGACCGGCCCACAGAATTGCCATGGGTGGGACACGACCTAATGGATAACATTATCACTATCCTTGCTGGTGAAAGAATTGCTCATTGAAAAGTAAGAAAGTGGACTCCTAGCTTTTGATTTTAACCAGGTGACCAAAGAAGACAGTAACTAGACACCATTGGAGCTGACACCTGCCAGAGCATAAACGTACTGAAATAAATAGTGGGAGATTGGAAGATATGGAGAGACTCAGGCCCACCAAATCAACTAAGAGAATAGATGATGACTGAATGGATAACATCACCCTCAACATCAAAAATAAGAGTTGGCAAGAACACAACATTACAATAGATCTCTCACACCACAGTTTGGGAAACTGAGGACAACATCTGAATGCTTTAGCCTTGGTTCAGATTCTGTCTGTCCTCAGTCCAAGGGAAAATTTAGAATAGAATAGAATAGAATAGAATAGAATAGAATAGAATAGAATAGAATAGAATAGAATAGAATAGAATAGAATAGAATAGAATAGAATAGAGCAGAGCAGTGCAGTGTAGAGTAGAGTAGAGTAGAGTAAGTAGAGTGGAGTAGAGTAGAGTAGAGTAGAGTAGAGTAGAGTAGAGTAGAGTAGAGTAGAGTAGAGTAGAATAGAATAGAACAGAACAGAACAGAACAGTAATTCGGAATAGAAGAGAAGAGAATGCAGAATAGAATAGTAAATCAGAATAGAATAGAATAGAATAGAATAGAATAGAATAGAATAGAATAGAATAGAATAGAATAGAATAGAATAGAATAGAATAGAATAGAATAGAATAGAATAGAATAGAATAGCAGAGTTGGAAAGGACCTTGCAGGTCTTCTAGTCCAACTCCCTGTTTAGGCAGGAAGACCTATACCACTTCAGACAAATGGTTATCCAACATCTTCTTAAAAACTTCCAGTGTTGGAGAATTCACAACTTCTGGAAGCAAGTTGCTCCACTGATTAATTGTTAGGAAATTTCTCCTTAGTTCTAAGTTGCTTCTCTCCTTGATTAGTTTCCATCCATTGCTTCTTGTTCTACCCTCAGGTGCTTTGGAGAATAGCTTGACTCCCTCTTCTTTGTGGCAACCCCTGAGATATTGGAACACTGCTATCATGTCTCCCCTGGTCCTTTTCTTCATTAAATTAGACATACCCAGTTCCTGCAACTGTTCTTCAGATGTTTTAGTCTCCAGTCCCCTAATCATCTTTGTTGCTCTTCTCTGCACTCTTTGCAGATCTTTTTTACATCATGGCCACCAAAACTTAACGCAGTATTCCAAGTGTGGCCTTACCAAGGCATTATAAAGTGGTATTAACCCTTCACGTGATCTTGATTCTATCACTCTGTTTATGTAGCCTAGAACTGTGTTGGCTTTTTTGGCAGCTGCTGCACATGGCTGGCTCCTATTTAAATGGTTGTCCACTAGGACTCCAAGATCCCTCTCACAGTCACCACTATTGAATAAGGTACCACCTATACCAGTGATGGCTAACCTTTTCCCCATCGCGTGCCAAAAGCAGGGGGAGCGCCGGGTGGTGGTGGTCATGCGCAGGCGTGCCTACAACCATAATGCTATACACGCAACCCCGCGCTCACTTCCCACGTTTTTGGCGCACGATGGACCTATTTTCCACCCTCCCCAGGCTCCAGAGGCTTTCTAGGAGCCTAGGGAGGGCGAAAATAGCCTCCACCCCCTGGAGGCCCTCCGGAGGCTTCTGGAGGGCGAAAAATGTCCCTAGGGGCAACCCAGAAGTCAGTTCCCAAACTTTCGGTTTGTGCGTTGGGTTGTCCTTAGCCCTCTGGAGGCTTCAGGGAAACCTCTGGAGGGTGAAAAACGGCTGAAAAAGAAGGCCGATGTCAGCTGGCCAGCACGCGCATGCAAGCCGGAGCTGACAGGGCAATGCCTCGTGTGCCCTAGCAAATGGCTCCACATGCCACCTGTGGCACACGTGCCATAGGTTCGCCATCATGGACCTATACTTTACCTGTGCATTTCATTTTTCTTGCCTAAATGTAAAACCTTACTTTTTTCAGCATTGGATTTCATTTTGCTAGATAGCGCCCAGTGTTTGAGTCTGTCATTTGATGTACATGATATGTATTCCTAGGAAATCTTTTTCCTGGTGTCCAAGGACACTTCCTGCTCCTACAAAAAACCCGAAGGATGGACTTGTAAACATCTGTTGTGGACACTGCTCTTTTTAAGCCACCTAGGTAAGAGATGCCCGATAGATGCTTTAATTAATATTTCCAAACTCATTTGCAATCCTTGGGAACATGTGAGCTCCTTGGATTTGTGCTCACTTTAATTATGGTTTCACCTAAGCCATTCTCATTTTTCTGTGGAACAGAAACCTGACAGCTTTATATCAAAGATGGGCCGTTAAATCAACTCTTGATCAAGGCAGCAGCCCACACCTGGCATTAGACTCATCCATGCTCTTTAACCTTGAACATGTAATTAATGTAAACTCTCATTAACGTGGTTTGTCTTGACCTTTTCTTCCCAACAATATCAACACTAATAACCAACACAATAAATGCCAGGTGGATTTGCCTGCCAAGCTCACAGCTGGTGCATAAACGCAGCCTCTGCAGAGATACTTTCAAAAATGGCAAATTAATTGGGGATGAAAAGTTAAGTTCACAGAAAACCCGTGCATGGATTTTCATGCATCTTTCCCCAAACAGATTTACAACAATATGCAGATAAACGTAGTTATTATCCTAGAGAAAAGGTTAGAGAAAGAAGTGGAATGCAGAATAGGTTTTGCTCGTGGAGAGAAAGCAGGATCGAAAGCTCTCAAATTACAGGTGGTCCTCGGCTTGCGACTACAATTGAGCCTAAAATTTCTGTTGCTAAGTGAGACAGTTGTTAAGGGAGTTTTGCGACCATTTTATGACCTTTCTTGCACCAGTTGTTAAGTGAATCACTGCTGTTGTTAAGTTAGTTGCACAGTTCTTAAGTGAGTTTTGCCCCATTTTAAGACCTTTCTTGCCAGAGTTGTTATGTGAATCACTCCGACGATCAGCTGTTGTTAGTTACACAGTTCTTCTAGCTTCTACCGCTATTCAATTTGCCAATGAAATGGGGGAAGGGGTGAAACACTGTCATGCCCACATCAGAATCTGTATCTGCAGACGAAGACGAGTTGGAACTGGAGCCAATGGAGATCCAGGGGGTGTCTTCTTTGGCTTCGGAAGAAGGTGGAGTGGAGTGGGCCCAGTCAGGCCTGGGCCTTTCGGGACAGGTTGTAGGATGGGAGGAAGGCGGGCAGGATGACCTAGAGAGGCTAAGCAGTAAACATGAGCCTCAGTGGCGCAGTGGTTAGAGAGTAGTAGTGCAGGCTACGTCTGCTGAATGCAGGCTGCCTGCAGTTTGGCACTTCAAATCTCACCAGGCTCAAGGTCAACTCAGCCTTCCATCCTTCGGAGGTGGGTAAAATGAGGACCCAGATTATTGGGGGCAATAGGATGACTCTGTAAAACCGCTTAGAGAAGGCAGTAAAGCACTGTAAAGCGATATATAAGTAAGGGCTATTGCTATTGCTATGGGAAACAGAGTTCAGGCAATGAGCAAGGACCACCGCCTCCTGATCCTCGAGCACCGAGAGTGGAGAGAAGGCAAGAACAGTGCCGACTGACCAGATGACTTGGAAGGAGAGTGTCTCTGAAATGGTATACGGTCTTCTGTTTGACAGGGGCTTGGATCAGAAGACTCCAAAGTCCTTTCCAACTCTGTTCTGTCAATCTAACGTGTGTTACCATCAAGACATACAGTTGTGATTCCAAAAGTATTATGCACGTGTTGTTGTGCATTGTAAAACACACTGAATTTCATGGCAATCCGCCAGAGGGAACAAAAGGACATTTTGCCCCCTTTAACGTCTGTGAGGTTTAATGAAAAGCATGTGTGAATGCAAAGCATGCATGCGCGCATGTTCACATTTTCAGTGCTGGGCAAACCGCTGTTAATGTATGTGCTGCCCACCTCTAGGATTAACCCATTGAAGCAGGAAGACAGAATCCAGGGCAATTAGTTCAACTAGAGGCACACAAATAAACCCATCAAGGTGCAGATGATTCAAAGGGGAATTAAACCCTCACAGTCACACTTCCAAGTCTGCTTGCGATCCAGGAATGCTCGAGCTGTGTCACTATTTTTCTTGCCTTCCTGAATTAAAGGATCCCTTTTTGGGCAGCTGCTTCCATGTCTTTTTCTTCTCAGCATCGGTGACTGCTTCCCAGCTGGGAACGAACCAGGGAAATTTCTTCCCAAAAGAAAAAAAATGCCAAAATAGTTGATGCAGTCCCAGGCTGCATCAACAGACAGGTAGTATCAAGATCACATGAAGTGTTAGTACCGCTTAATAGTTCACTAGTGAGGCCACACTTGGAATACTGCATCCAGTTCTGGTCACCATGACACAAAATAGACACTGAGACTCTAGATAGAGTTCAGAGAAGAGCACTAAAGGTGATAATACAATAATACAATAGTAGAGTTGGAAGGGACCTTGGAGGTCTTCTAGTCCAACCCCCTGCTTAGGCAGGAAACCCTACACCGCTTCAGACAGATGGCTATCCAACATCTTCTTAAAGACTTCCAGTGTTGGGGCATTTACAACTTTTGGAGGCAACTTTTGTTCCACTGATTAATTGTTCTCACTGTCAGGAAGTTTCTCCTCAGTTCTAAGTTGCTTCTCTCCTTGATTAGTTTCCACCCATTGCTTCTTGTTCTGTCCACAGGTGCTTTGGCGAATAGCTTGACTCCCTCTTCTTTGTGGCAACCTCTGAGATATTGGAACACTGCTATCATGTCTCCCCTAGTCCTTCTTTCTCTTAAGCTAAACATACCCAGTTCCTGCAATCGTTCTTCATATGTTTTAGTCTCCAGTCCCCTAATCATCTTTGTTGCTCTTCTCTAATAAGAGAGCTGGAAGTTAAAACATGTTTGTCACCTCTTCCCAGGCCACATGTCCTTAGTGACTGGCTTATTCCAATTTCACACTCTTGGTTTCTGTCAAAGTGTCCCCCTTCCCACCATTTGTCTTCTCACTCTCATGTTGTTCTGACCTATAGTTCACAAAAGCATGGAGCAGACTCCTCGTCTCGATAAAAACTTCTTCCCCCCCTAGAGCTTTTTTTTTTTCAATTTTTCAATTTTATTAACAAACATGTAAAATACACACACACAAAACTTAGACGTGCAACACATTTACACAGTGCAATACAAACAGGAGCTTCCTGTTCTTTCTAGTAGCAATTATCAATCTATAGCGCTCACCTTATATTATTTTCCATTCAATTGTATTTCATTTGGGTTTCACCATTCTTAACTTTCTTATTTTACTCATAACTATTATTCTTGAGTTTTGTTACATTCCTTCATTGATTCTTGTTTCTTTCCTCCATCCACCTATACCATTTATCCCATATCTGGTAGAATTCTGATTCTTCTTTTCCCTGAATTTCTTTAGTTGGTGTGTCCATTTCAGCACAATCCATAACCTTTCTTATTATTTCATCTTCACTTGGAGTTAGTTTGTTTTTCCATTTCTGGGCATAGGCAATCCTTGCCACCGTAATTATATGTAGTATTAAATAATGGATTTCTTTTTTGTATTTCGCAGACATTATTCCTAATAAAAAAAATTCAGGTTTCCATTCTATTTTAACCCCTGTTATTGCCTCCAGCCAATTTTTGATCTTTTTCCAGAATTTTTTAGCCTCCTCACAGGTCGATCATAAATGGTAATATGTTCCGTGTATCGATTCACATTTCCAATATTTTGGGGAGGTATTTGTTGAGATTTTAGCTAACCTTTGTTTATTTAGGTTAAAGGGAATTCCTCTCGAGCAAAGTCCCGGCCAACAGTCTTTCATGAGATTTCACAACTACAGACTTTTATCAGGCTTGGAGAGATGCCAGGCCGATATTTTCTAAATGCCATGCTGTAGCAGCAATTCCTTGGCAAGAAGTCAGGAACAGATCTTCACCCAAATGAAGTGAACTAATTTTCTCCTGCAAACTCCACTCCCCTTTTGGTCTTCTTTTTTCCCTATGGGAGGGGCCATTCACGATCCACCTGTGCCTTTACTCTCGAGTTGACCCTTGTTCCTTAGCTGTTCCCTTTCCCTGGCAGCTCTGTGCATGTGCACATCGGGAACAGGCTCCAGCTGTTCTTCTGCCCCACTGATCTCTGACTCAGAAGGCAGCTGATAACTGTCAGATGCCCTTGGCCCCATCTCTGCCTCCGACGCAGAGCCCTCTTCCCTAGACTCCAGGACTGGCGCATGTTCCTCCCCAACCTCCTCACTGTCTGAGTCTGCCACCAGCTCTGCTGGCCACTGGAAGCCACAACACATGTCCAATTTACTATCCCAAATTCCTTTCCCCCCCATCTGTGTTCTATGGCAGGGTGCCAGCAAACCCAAGAAGCTGAAGATGGCAGGTCTGATCACCTCTACCTGGATAAGTAGTGGAATGTTTCAAACCAAAAGAAAAAGACAAGAAATGTGGTTGCCACGACTCAACTTCCAGGTATCAAGAAAGACTTGACAAGTCTAATTAACTTTTGACATTTTTAGACCGTGCTTAAGAATTGAGGTTGTCCGCTTCACATCCATTATTCATCTTGTGGAAAGCCATATCTCTGCAACTTCTGATGAATTTTGCAAGTCAGTTCAAAGTTATTGGCTAGGATCTGGGGGACTTCCAAGATCCTTTCCAACTCTGTGTTTCTGCTATAGGTTCCGAGGAAGCAATGTAAGGATTAGCATGAAGGACGGTTGCAGGAATTGGGTCTATCTAGTCTAGTGAAAAGAAGGATTGTGGGGGAATGCATGATAGCAGTCTTTTAAAATCTGAGGGATTACAACGAAGAAGAGGAGGTCAACCTATTTTCCAAAACACTTGAAACAGAAGTGGGTTGCTCCAGGTTCGGCTCGGTTTGGCCGAACCAGTAGTGAAATTTAGGTCTGGGTCATAGAACCGGTAGCGAACCAGGCTGGCCACGGTCCTGGTCTCTGCTGCCGTTGCTGGCAAGGTTTTTATTAGGTTCTAATGGTCCTTGTGCATGCGCAGAACAATTTGCACGAGAAGCAAGCCAGCAGCAATGCCAGCAGCAACCCACTTCTGATTGAAGGCAGAACAAGAAGCAATGGGTGGAAACTAATCAAGGAGAGAAGCAACTTAGAACTAAGGAGAAATTTCCTGACAGTTAGAACAATTAATCAGTGGAACAACTTGCCTCCAGAAGTTGTGAATGCCCCAACACTGGAAGTTTTTAAGAAGAGATTAGATAACCATTGGTCTGAAGTGGTGTAGGGTTTCCTGCCTAAGTTATTCGGTTATTCTGATATAGGTTCAGAGGAACAATGTAAAAATTGGGATGAAGAACGGTTGCAGGAATTGAATATATCTAGTGCAGAGGTGTCAAACCCAATTTCATTGAGGGCTGCATCAGAGCTCTGGTTCACCTCAGGGGGCCAGGCTGACATGGCTGACTGGGTGGGTTCGGCCAACTGCATGGGTGTGGCCATCTTGACATCACTCCCCAAACTGCTGGCATGTTTCCTCTCTGCATTGGGTAGACCGGCTGAACCGATGTGGGCCAGCCCTTTACATTTTCCAGGATAGTCCTGTAGGCCAGATCTGACCACATTGCTGGCTTCATCCATCCCGAGGACCTAGTGTTTAACACTTCGGACCTAGTTTAATGAAAAGAAGGATTAGGGGGTGACATAGTAGCAGTCTTCCAATATTTGATTGGCTGCCACACAAAAGAGGCAGTCAACCTATTTTTTCAAAGCATCTGAAGGCAGGACAAGCAACAGATGGAAACAAATCAAGGAGAGAACCAACCTAGAATTAAGGAGAAATTTCCTGACAGTGAGAACAATTAACCATTGGAACAGCTTTAGCAGTTTTGGGTGTTCCATCATTGGAGGCTTTTAAGAGGAGCATCTTTGAGATATTGCCTATAAGCAAAGTCAGAGATCGTCTCCCAGTTAGATCTTGAATAGGTTTTGTTCTGACCTAGGCTTCCCAAAAGCACGAAGCCAACTCTGCATCCCGATAAAACCCCTTTTATTTAGATTAAAGGGAATTCCTCTCCAGCAAAGTCCCGGCCAACAGTCTTTCAAGAGATTTTACAACTTCAGACCTTTGTCAGGCTTGGAGAGCTGCCAGGCCGATATCTTCCAAACTCCAAGCTGTAGCAACAATTACTTGGCAAGAAGTCAGGAACAGGTCTGCACCTTAATGAATTGAACTAATTGTCTCCTGAAAACTCCCCTCCCCTTTCGCTCCTCTTTATTCCCTATGGGAGGGGCCATTCACCGTCCACCTGTGGCTTTACTCCTGAGTTGGCCCTTGTTCTTTAGCTGTTCCCTTCTCCTGGCAGCTCTGCACATGTGCACATCAGGAACAGGCTCCAGCTGTTCTTCTGCTCCACTGATCTCCGACTCAGAAGGCAGCTGTCAGGCAGCCCTGGCCTCATCTCTGCCTCTGACACAAAGCCCTCATCAGAGCCTTCCCCAGAACTGGCCCATGTTCCTCCCCAACCTCCTTACTGTCCGAATCTGCTGTCAACTCTGCTGGTGGGCCACAACATATCTGGTGACCGATGGAATACTGATGGAATTGAACATTTTAGTTCATATGCTAAAATGTCTTGGTGAGCAGAGTTTATCTCTTGCCTGTGGAAAGTAAGGACACATTTTAAGACAGTCTTGACGTAGCAACAATGATATTTAAGTGGTAACACTTTTAAAATGCCAGTGATCCATCATTTATGAATGCATGCATGGATTGGGGTTTTAATATGCACCTAATTATGCAACACAAGAATGCATAAAGATGATTTACCATGAGAAAGTGTTTCAGCAATGAGGCCATAAATAGGAGAAATGATCAATCCTCAGATAGTTTCTTGACCTATCACCCCATTAAGTTGCAATATCCCAACCACATTTTAATATTTCTTTTTTTCCCCCCTTATCTGTGTTAAATGACAATGTATGCATTTCCCTTTGAGCTGTCTGGCGAATACAGAAGTACTCATTTCATTATCACATTTTATAACCTCATTCTAGCTTAATTTTGTCTTCAGGCCCAAGTTTCCCTTTTTCAATTATTTCTTACAGATTTTGGCTGAACTCCATTTTAGGAAATCCAGATTTACCATTTTTTTGGGAGTATAAGACGCACCAAGAGTTTGAAGAGGTAATTTTTTTAAAAAAATTGCACTCTGCAGACCTCCCAAACCCTCTGCACACCTCATTTTTTGTGAAAAACAAAAACAAAACAAAACAGGGCATGCAGAGAGTTTGAGAGGCCTGCAAAGTGGGGGACGGGGGGGGGGCAAAAATGAGCAAAAAATGGCCCATTTTTTGTGAAAACGGTCCTAGTTTTTGCCACAAAAAGAGCATGCATAGTCTTTAGGAGGCTTGTAGAGTGCTCTTGTGGGCTAGGGGGGGGGGCAAAAACTAGCAAAACATGGCCCGTTTTTTGCTGATTTCTGCCCTCCCCAGCCCCCAGGCACACCTAAAGCCTCCTAAAGGCAATGCACAGCCATTTTTGCAAAGGGGGCAGGGTTTTGGGAGGCCAAAAAGGCTGTATTCAGTGTATAAGACACACCCAGATTTTCAGCCTCTTTTTTGGCGGGGGGAGGTGTGTCTTATACTCCAAAAATACAGTATTTCTTATAGATATTGGCTGAACTCCATTTTAGGAAATCCAGATTTAATACCAGAAACAGCAACAAATTGTTTCAACCCTCTGGATATATGTATCTTGTACTTGAACCCCCTTCAGGTTTTCAACATTTTGGGAGACGTCTTCCATGTGTTGCATTTACATCAGGGGTGGCATTTACTTGCTTTCCATGCATACGCTCAGCCTTCCACCCATGTGCTTTGATTGCATGTGCGGCTTGCACATGCAGTTTGAAAATGTACCTAAATAGGATGGTATAGAGCCGGAGCGGGTCGGTGGGCTCACCCGCGATTTCCGCTACCAGTTTGGGCAAACCGGTCCGAATTGGGTGAATACCACCTCTGATTTCTATAGTCCTTGTTTAGTGACCACCACTGAGAGGCCAAACCCAGTCATTAAGTGAAGTGGTTGCTAGGGAAAAATCACACCTGTGCCTACACCCATTCTGTAAGTATGAAAATTGGTCACAAAGCTACGTTTTTCAGCACTCTTGTGATGGCAGGCAATTGCTAAACAAGGCAGTCATTAAACAAGGATTACCCTTAGTTCTATATTTCGTGAAAAATCTGAAAATTCCGGATCATCTATCTATTTTAGTTCCATCTGATCTAGAAGAAGATGAAGTGGTAAAAAGGAAGACTGAACCACTGAAAATGTAGTTTGGAAATTTTATGTATACTTACCCTGTAGATTTATAAGATTCCTCTGAGTAACAAACAAACAAATAAAGAGAAATCAGTGAAAAAGTATTATCAGGGAAGGGAGCCTAAAAATGTGTTCAGAATAATACATCAATCAAATCTTTCTTCCCCATCCTTCCTTCCTTCAATCATTTTCTTTCTTTCTTCCTCCCTTCCTTCTTTCCTTCCTCCCTCTTCCTTCCTTCCTACCTACCTTCAATCCCTTTCTTTCTTTCTTTCTTTCTTCCTTCCTTCCTTCCTTCCTCCTCCCCCCTTCCTTCATTTCCTTTCTTTTTCTGTCTTTCTTTGTTTTTTCTTTCTTTTTCTTTCTTTCTTTTTTCTTTTCTTCCTCCCTCCCTTCCTCCTCCTCCCCTCCCTCCCTCCCTCCCTCCCTCCTTTCCTCTCTCTCTCTCTCTCACTCACTCACTCACTCACTCACTCACTCATTCATTATCCATCTGATTTGTTCAACTCTGATTTGCCCTGCTCTTAAATCCTAAATCATTGACCTGGGGACAAGTCCACAATTTGAAGGCGGGTAGAGGAACCTCTTACAGCTTCACAAATTTGGCGCACTCAGTGAACAGTCAATACAATACAATAAAATACAATACAATACAATACAATACAATACAATAGCAGAGTTGGAAGGGACCTTGGAGGTCTTCTAGTCCAACCCCCTGCTTAGGCAGGAAACCCTACACTACTTCAGACAAATGGTTGTCCAACATCTTCTTAAAGAATTCCAGTGTTGGAGCATTCACAACTTCTGGAGGCAAGTCGTTCCACTGATTATTTGTTCTCACTGTCAAGAAATTTCTCCTCAGTTCTAGGTTGCTTCTCTCCTTGATTAGTTTTCATCCATTGCTTCTTGTCCTGCCCTCAGGTGCTTTGGAGAATAGCTTGAGTCCCTCTTCTTTGTGGCAGCCCCTGAGATATTGGATATTATCATTATTCCATTTTGCTTGAGAGAGGTTGTCACCAAGTGGGCCTCTTAACTCATCTTAATTCTACAGCCCTCAAAATGATGTCTGGTAATCAGAGAGTCTGGTTTATTTAAGTGGTCCTGGATTGGTCTATGGAACTGAGCGAGGTGATGAGGCAGATAAATTAGGTCCCTTGAGATTTTACACATTAACATTCATTTTCTGATGCTCTTCTTTTGCATCTTCTTCCATTCCTTTGAAATATTATTTTATGACAAGGAAATTGAACCACCCAAAGTAGAAGATTAGTGCTTGTTTTCCAGCCATTGGGTCTGCTAAATGGAGCTGTGAAAATTAAACGTGAAGGTATTTGCCAGTATTTCTTGAACAGCTTTCTGTTCTTCTTTTTTTTCTTTTTTAATGGAAAGGAAATGCGATTATAATGGATATCATCTCGCTTTGATACTTTAAGTGACAACAGCAAATACCAATGTAGATTTCTCAGACTTCAAAAAGGTACAAAACATCAGTGAACAATTTGCAAGGCGAAGGTAATTTTCTTTTCCTAAAGGCTCATTATGTCGGTTCAGAAAGCACCATTTCTCCACTTTGGGGATTTTAAGAAGCGTGGACTTCAATTCCCAGAATTCCTCAACCATCATAACTGGCTGGAGAATTCCGGGAGTGGAAGTCCATGCATCTTTAAGTTGTCACAGTGGAGAATCTCTGTAGGAGTGATAACACTTAGCATGTCTAGAAGACTTTAGAGCTGTGTGTGTGCTCTCCATGTGTGTGTCTGCAGAACTACACAACTAACTTTTATTGATCCTCACAGCATGAAGACTTCATAAAGACATTTGTTAAAATATTTTGTGGTGCTAAACAATGAACCTAGGCATAAAAGCCAGTAAAATAATGAATAACGATAAGACACAATAATAACACAATCGTGCCCCAAAGAAATCAACTCCACCACATAACCACAGCTTGCCACTTGGTTGTGTGTGAAATGGGTTTATTTTGCTATTTTTGTATTTGTCGTGAACTTCTTGAAGTTGCATGTCCATATAAATCTTGTAAAATTATTATTTGCTTAATTGCATTGATTTATCCAGCCGCCTATCATTTGATTGTTGACTCGAAGCAATGGTCCTAGGAGTAAAAGCCAATGGAATTCAAATAATGAATAACCATATAAACAAGGATGCAATAATAACATCCCAGAGCAATCAATTCAAATACATAATCACGGTTGGCCACTTTAAAAGAGGCCAACAGGGTGTCCTATCTGGCTAGCACAGATGGTGTGCAGAACAAAATCTCCCAAAGAAAATTCTCATGCGGCTGGTGAATATCATGAGGCGATGCTTGCACAGAAGATTATACAAGAATCTATATACACAGAGAGCTAATTAGTGGATCAAGGAAATATTGTGGATATGGAATATTTTAGACTTCAATAATACAATAGCAGAGTTGGAACGGACCTTGGAGGTCTTCTAGTCCAACCCCCTGCCTAGGCAGGAAACCCTATACCGTTTCAGACAAATGGCTATCCAACATCTTCTTAAAGACTTCCAGTGTTGGGGCATTCACAACTTCTGGAGGCAAGCTGTTCCACTGATTAATTGTTCTAACTGTCAGGAAATTTCTCCTCAGTTCTAAGTTGCTTCTCTCCTTGATTAGTTTCCACCCATTGCTTCTTGTTCTACCCTCAGGTGCCTTGGAGAATAGTTTGACTCTCTCTTCTTTGTGGCAACCCCTGAGATATTGGAACATTGCTATCATGTCTCCCCTAGTCCTTCTTCCTCTTAAGCTAGACATACCTGGTTCCTGCAACCGTTCTTCATATGTTTTAGTCTCCAATCCCCTAATCATCTTTGTTGCTCTTCTCTGCACTCTTTCTAGAGTCTCCACATCTTTTTTACATCGTGGTGACCAGAACTGAATGCAGTATTCCAAGTGTGGCCTCACCAAGGCATTATAAAATGGCATTAAGACTTCACGTGATCTTGATTCTACCCCTCTGTTGATGCAGCCTAGAACTGTGTTGGCTTTTTTGGCAGCTGCTGCACACTGCTGGCTCATATTTAAATGATTGTCCACTAGGACTACTTCTACTTTGTCAAATGCCTACTTCAATACGGCATTTGACAAAGTAGAACACAGACGACTTCTTAGTAAGACAGAACAAGGTGGGATAGATATCACCACCATCAGATGCATTTGCAATTGACTGACCAACCACACTCAGTGTTTAGTCTTCAATGGAAAGACCGTGTTTCCCCAAAAATGCGACCTACCTCGAAAGTAAGTCCTAGCTTGATTTTTTTTCACATGCGCCCACATGTGCGCCCATCGATTGATCCGGAGCTCTGTTATTGGCTGCAGAGGGCTTTCCGGAAGGGCCCCTGATAGCAAAACGGAGGCCGGGGCACCGCACACATTAATCTGGAGGCCATTTCTCAGCTGTAGAAGCCTTTCCTTCTGACAGTGAAAGGGAGACTGGGGGTGATGCACGCAAGCGGCAACAAGCAGCCACAGAGGAAATGGGCCAGTAGCGGGCTACTGCTGGGCGGGACTGCCGATGGCGCCGCCATAAGGTGAGTTAGTGGAAGACACGCAGACACAGCCTGAAAATAAGACCTGGTGCCTTTTTTGGTGGCAAAAATATATAAGACCAGGTCTTATTCTTGGGAAAAGAGGGTACTTCTACATCAGAGCTGTCAAACCCCCAGCCCACAGGACAGATCCATCATGCACTGCCCATGTCCATTCACAGTTTAGTGAAAGAGGCAAAAGTCCCGATATGTCATGTGATGACAGCATGACAACCTGATCTACATTGTAAAGAATCATGCAGCGAGGTATCTCAAGGTTCTGTCTTGGGCCCAGTGTTTTTCAACATCATAAATGATCTAGATAAGAGATGCGTGCCACCTCTGGCATGCATGCCATAGGTTTTCCATCACAGCCTTAAACCATCTTATGTCAATTTTCCTCCATCAGTGATCCAGCTGTGCTACTAAGCACCTCATTGTGCAAAGCTCATCAGAAACATAAGGAATACAAATTTTTGTGATGACTCCCCAGGACCCTTCCCCAGATACCTCGCCGGGTGTCAGTCTGGAGGAGGATGAACCAATCCTCTGGAGGAGAGTGGGTCAATGGTATCGAGCAGATGTTTGAGAGGGATTTGGCTGAAGCACAGCTGCAGCAGGACAACCCTGAGGCTTCAGGTGGGAAAGCACACAGCTGTAGTCAGTCAGCGATGAGGAGAAGGAGGAACTGCCTGCTTTACCTGATCCAAAAACACATAGGGCAGAGCAAAGGCAGGAGCAGAGAAGGTCAGCCAGATGACTCATGAGGAGGCAGCCTCGCCCTTCTCGATGGACTGCACCAGAAGCTGAGACGATGCTGAGAACATGTTCATTTCCTACCTGGGTGTTTCTTGGTTGTTGTGATTCCTGCCTTGCCTTGAATTCACATCATGGCTTGATTTGGATCCTGCCTTGTGAACTCTGGATTTTTTCTCGCCTTATGAACTCTCTTGTGTTGTGGATTTAATTTTGCATGATGGGTTTATCTTGATTGGGAAACTTTTCAAGTGCCTTGTAGACTCATTGACCATTGCTCTAGGGACTAGACCTGTGATGGCTGACCTATGGCACACGTGCCAGAAGTGGCATGCGGAGCCATCTCTCCAGGCATGTGAGCCATTGCCCGTTGCTCTTCTGGCTTCTGGTGCGCCGTCCAGCTGGTCTTCACGCATGTGGGAGTGCTGGAAACTGGAAGAACAGTTGCCCGGTGCACATGCGCAGACCAGGAAGATGATCTCCTGGTTTCCAGTGTGTGCATGCACACCGGCCAGCTGGTCTTCACATCGCCATGCATGCCAGAACAGAAGACCAGGCGACTGGTGTGCATATGCATGCCAGAAACCGTAAGATCATCTTCCCGTTATGCGCATGTGCACCAGGCAGCTTCTTTTCCAGTTTCTGGCACGCTGCATGTGTGCATGCTCCTGTTTTGGCACTTGGTGCTGAAAAGGTTCATGAACACTGTACTAGACAGTCTGCTTTTGGCTGGATGTACACTATATTGCCAAAAGTATTCGCTCACCCATCCAAATAATCAAAATCAGGCGTTCCAATCACTTCCATGGCCACAGGGGTATAAAATCAAGTCCCTAGGCATGCAGACTGTTTTGACAAACATTGGTGAAAGAAGGGGTCGCTTTCAAGAGCTCAGTGAATTCCAGCGTGGAACTGTGATAGGATGCCACCTGTGCAACAAATCCAGTCGTGACATTTCCTCGATCCTAAATATTCCGCAGTCAACTGTCAGCTGTATTATAAGAACGTGGAAGTGTTTGGGAACGACAGCAACTCAGCCACGAAGTGGGAGGCCACGTAAACTCGTCCAACATCAGTGTGTGACCTCACAAATGCGCTTCTGAAAGAATGATGACAAATTCCCATCAACACACTCCTGAACCTTGTGGAGAGCCTTCCCAGAAGAGTTGAAGCTGTTATAGCTGCAAAGGTGGACCGACGTCATATTGAACCCTATGGATTAGGAATGGGATCTCACTTACAGTCAGTTCATAGGCGAGTAAAGGCAGGTGAGCAAATACTTTTGGCAATATAGTGTAGATGGGGCAATTCTGGTTTTTTGGTGGAGGGAATTGTTGGGGAATACTCATTATCTCACTAAACCACTGTTATGTGTGGGGGGGAGGGAGTGGGACAGCACACTTTTGCACCTTGGGGAGAACACGGGACTGGTAGCATATAGTCAGCTAAGCTGTGAGATCCCATACATTGTTTTGGTCTGCTTTCTGACCCAGGCCATTGCATAATATGGTTTATTTACTTGATCCTGGACTTTTATGGGAAAAACAGCAATTATATCTTGTTTATCTGCAATTAGAGCTTAGCATGTTTTATGTACCAAGCTTGAGAGTGTTCTAAAAACAATTGGCTGTAAATTCCAGAACGTTTCTCCATTTCTTATCATCTCATCAGTTGAGGAATCCTCCAGAGCTTCTAAGATACCTTTCGGAATCCACTCTGTTTTGAAAGTTTATTTTCATAATGCTAATTAAAGCTAATTAGTGCTGTTTTCTCAGTGCGAAATATATAAAAAAAGATAAAATCCAGTAGGATAGCGAACTGTCCATGATGCCAGAGTTCCTTTAACCACCCTACCAGTAGATGACCTTTGTCCTGGACAATAATGGCATGTACTGAATGGTGCTTGCAGTATTCTGTTTACTGTGGGATTTCATCCTTTTCACTTTTGAGCAAAAGAAATCTTTGTGATGAATTCCCATAGTTTCTAATCCTGTAAATTCACATACTGATGGAGGAGGAGGAGGAGGAGGAGGAGGAGGAGGAGGAGGAAGGGAGGGAGGGAAGGAGAGAGGAGGAGGAGGAAGGAGAAAAAAAAGAAGAGGAGGAAGAAGAAGGAAGAAATAGGGAGGAGGGAGGAGGAGGAGGAGAAGAAGAAGAGGAGGAGGAGGAAGAGGAAGAAAGAAAGAGGGAGGGGGAGGGAGGGGAGGGGAAGAAAAAGAAGGAGAAGGAGAAGGAGAAAAAGAAGAAGAGGAGGAGGAGAAGGAGGAGGAGGAGAAGGAGGAGAAGGAGAAGAAAGAGAAGAAGAAGAAGAAGAAGAAGAAGAAGAAGAAGAAGAAGAAGAAGAAGAAGAAGAAGAAGAAGAAGAAGAAGAACAGCAGCAAGAGGAGGAGGAGGAGGAGGAGGAGGAGGAGGAGAAAGAAGAAGAAGAAGAAGAAGAAGAAGAAGAAGAAGAAGAAGAAGAAGAAGAAGAAGAAGAAGAAGAAGAGCAGGAGGAGGAGGAGGAGAAGGAGGAGGAGGAGGAGGAGGAGGAGGAGGAGGAGGAGGAGGAGGAGGAGGAGGAGGAGAACATAAAAAAACAAAGACATGCTCATAGAAGTGGAACAGCTGTAGCAAAAACAAACAAAGGTAGTACCAACAGTCCTAGGCCCCTTGGGTTGAACCCCAAAAGAACTGGAACACCATTTGACACTATCAGTATTGACAATTTCACCATCAGTCAATTGCAAAAGGCAGCTTTACTCAAAACAGCTTACACCCTGTGACAATATCTGTAACACCATCAAACATCTGTATCTGCCTACCCCAGGTCCTTGGAAAGGACTCCACGGGTGGACAAAAATGCCAAATCCAGTCTGAACATCTGGCTGACGACGAGCCATAATAAACATGCCAAACTTAACAGCTGTCGATAAGAAAGGCAAAAAAAGTCTGGATAGTGGATGCAACCGTACCTGGAGACAGCCAAATAGAAGAGAAAGAACTGGAGAAGGCAACAAAGTACAAAGACTTGCAAATAGAAATAGAATGATCGTGGCAAAGGAAAGCAAAGATAGTATCAATAGTCACAGGCTACCTTGTGTACAGTCCCCCCAAAACTGGAGCCCCACCATTGGCACTGACAAATTCACCATCGGTCAGTTGCAGGAGGCCCTTTTGCTTGGAACAGCTTACATCCTGTGACAATATTTTAAACACCATCAAAAGAGCAGCACCTGCCTAGTCCAGGCCCCTTGGGAAGGCCTCAATAGGTGGATGAAAATGTCAAATCCAGTCTGAGCATCTGGCTAACTGTGTGATGAACCACAGTGATTTGATGTGTGCCTGGGCTGTATCTCCTCCTATCAGACAGTGAAGGCAAGGCTGAAGACGTCTCTATCTTATCTTTCCTGTTCACTGAAGCCGCATGATTGACTTAGGATCTACTAAAATACTACGAGTACGTAGAGAAGAAACATCTACAATAATTAGCATTAAACCACAGAAGATGGATGGATTCCAGAAAGCTCTCTTGCTAAAGGGGAGATACACAAATCCTTATTTCATAGTCATCTGTAATCTAACAAGCAATTTGCCAGAATTAATGAGAGGCATATTTTCATTGCTTATAGGGCTAATAGCCAGATGTGGGTTTCACATAATTTTACTACCGGTTTGTCACACACTGAAACTGTGAGCACGTGAGCGCATTCTGCACATGCGCTTTGCTCGTGCACACGGCTTGCATGCATGCGTGCCAGAGGTGGTATTCAGCAGGTTCTGACCAGTTCTGGAGAACCGGTTGAAAACTTTTGAGTAGTTCGGAGAACCGGTAAATGCCACCTCTGATTGGCCCCGCCCCCATCTATTCTCTGCCTCCCAAGTCCCAGCTGATCGGGAGGAAATGGGGATTTTGTCTGCCACACCCACCAAGCCATGCGCGGCTTAGAAAACATGGCTAAATAGGAGGGCATGTACCCAAATGTTCAACCAAAATGTTGGAGATGCGGGTGTCTAGATGCTACCTTTTTTCATGTATGGTGGACTTGTAACAAGGTTAAAGCTTTTTGGATAAAAATATGGTGGGTTATGCAGAATGTATTTAAGAAAAGAATACAATTCACTCCGCAAATGTTTTTATTGGGTATAGCTAAGGATTTTACCAAAGGGGAAACAAAATTGGCCTTGCATATGGTCACAGCAGCTAGGTTGTTGATTGCGCAACATTGGAAAAATATTTTTTACCGACAATTGATCAATGGATTCAGAAGGTGGCGGGGTTTGCCGAAATGGCAAAAATTTCAGCTTTCTTAAAAGCTCAGAAACAGGAGGATTATATACAGGAATGGGCAAAATGGATTGATTATATACAGAATAAATACCAGACTAGGAGTTATTATGTAGCCTTTAGGTAAGAATGTTTAGATTGATAGATGATCAGAGTAAATAGTATATGGGATGTTTGGAATTGTTAGAGTGGTATACAGCGGAAGTCAGGGGGGTGGGTTTGTGTGGGAGGTGGGGGAGGGTTAGGGTGGAGGGCGGGGCAATATATATGTATGAATAAATTAGAAGATGGGATTAACGAAACATTGTTATTTCAGAAGAAATTTATATTAAGAGTTATAGATGTTAAATTAGCTTAGAAAATGGGATCAATGTGCTATTATTAATCTAAGAGAAATTTATATTGTGTTTGTTGGGAGGAGAGGGGTTACAATACGAGTAATTTACTTTAAGACGGGGGGAGGGGAGGGGGCAAAGTATTTGGTATAACATTTGAATGTGAATTTTTGCGGGGGGGGGTTGGGGGGGTATAGCATTTGTATGAGATTTACATTGTATGGCAAGGGGGTGAAAAGGGGGAAAATCTGTTTGTACAAAACTCTTTTAATAAAAAAAAAAATAGGAGGGCATAGAGCCAAGGCCGGTGGGTAGCAGGTTGCCACTACCAGTTCGCCTGAACCAGTCCAAACCGGCTAAATGCAACCACTGCTAATGGCCAGATTTAAAGTGGTTCATATACACAAACATAGATCTATCTCTACCTTTATTTGTGTCTGTGTATCCATGTCTGTGCATGAGTATGTAAGTCTGCGATTGCTACTGACAGCCTCCCGACATCGTGTGTAATGAGTTGTTCTGTGACCCAGTTTGCTTCTGAATCATCTACTTAATTTCCCTGACTCCTTCAGAAAAGTCCGTTTCTGAATTCTGTCTTTTGGACTATGAAATAGAATAGAAGGCAAGACCAGACTACACTAGACAACCCATGCCCCCATTGGGTCACTGTTTCAGAGACCGTTTCCTTACCTAAACAGAGACACAGAAGGACCAAGTGGGGGTGGGGAAAGAAGTGAGATGGGAGCCATCTTCTGACTTTCCGTTGGCTTCCCCATTGAGTATGCTTGGGAAGCTGAGAAGAAAGCATTGGCAACTTTTCAAAAGAAGGATGGGATGGGATGGGATGGGACAGGAGAGGAGAGGAGAGGGGAAGGGGGAAAGGGGAGGGAAAGAAAGGGAAGGAAAGGAAGTCCAATTTCTTCTTGAAAATCTCTAGCAATGGGGCACCCATAACCTCTGGAAGCCAGCTGTTCTACTGATTAATTGTTCTCGGTGTCAGTAAATTTTTCCTTAATTCTAGGTGGGATCTCTCTCTAAGGAGCTTCCACCCATTATTTCTTGTCCTGCCTTCAGGTGCTTTGGAGAAGACATCAGATCTCGCAGCAAATGCCATATAACCCTTTGAGGTTTCCTTGCTTATTGAATGGAATTTGGCTCCTGGACCAACTGAACCGAAGAAATGGCCTTTTCTAAGCCAAATGTACCTTATCGCAGCTGTAGAAATCTGATTTTAAGGCAGGAAGGCATTAACAAGCTCCCAGAGAACTTTTGATACCTGACCCTAGCAAGTGACCTTGTAGCAGCCAGGTGCGAACAAGAAAAAGGTGAGCGAACGGGTTTTTCCAAAAAGAATGAAACACAGGATGGTAATTGGAAGTGGCACTCAGGAATTACTCCGTGCCTTTAAAAATGTGTGCTTTGAATGCGGATTGTCTTTTTCCTCTTTTTTTTGTGAGATGTGTTTCAGTATCTATGAAAAATGAAAAGTAAAATTCTCAATTCAATTACCTGGACATAATAGCCAATCATCATCATCATGCAAATTATCTTCATCCCTAGGATCACAATACAAGGATATTACCTTATAAATATTCTCCTGGAGTTGAAAAGAACTCATAATCCAATGATGTCGATATGTTTGCTGCACCTCTTGCTATGAAAAATAGCATTTTACAGAAAAAGAAAAAAGAAAGAGAGAGGGGGGAGGGGGAAGTGGAGGGGGTAGTGAAAGAGAGAGAAAAGGAAGAGAGAGAAAGAGAGAGAAGGAAAGAGAGAGAAAGAAAAAGAGAGGGAACGAGAGAAAAGGAGAGGGGGAAAGAGAAAGAAAGAGAGAAAAGGGGAAAGGGAGAAAGAGAGAGGGAAAGAAAAAGAGATGGAAGAAAGAGAGAAGGGGAAAGAGGGGGAAGAAAGAGAGATGGAAAGATAGAGGGGGGAGAGAGAAAGAGAGGAAGAAAAGAGAAAGAAAGAGAGGGAAAGAAAAAGAAAGAGAGAGGGAAGCAAAGGGAGGAAATAGAGAGAGAAAGGGAGAAAGAGAGGGAAAGAGAAAGAGAGAAAGGAAAATAGAGAGAGAAGAGGGAAGGAAGGAAGGAAGGAAGGAAGGAAGGAAGGATTTGATTGATATACTATTCCGAATTCAAGTTTTGTTTAGGCTTCCTTCCCTGATAATTAATTCCTTGAGAATCATTCCTCTGGGTTTTGAAGCTTTATCTGATTTCAGGGCACAATTTCCTTAATGTCCCTGAGTAGAGCAGAGGGATTGGGAAATGAGGCTATCACTTTGCAAATGGGAGCCATCTCCCCCATCTGTAATAAGAATAATAAGCAATTAATATTTTATAAAACTTCACAGAGCATGTTCAGCAGCAATTATCAGGCCTGTGACACAAGGCCAAGGAAGATGAAGGAATTAGGATGATCAAGGTAGTACAGTTGGTGGAAATTGTGATTGGCAGGGCCGGGAGGAAGAAGAAAAGAAGAAGGAGAAGGGGGAAGAAATTAAATTAGCTTTTGTTGCAAACGTTCCCACCTTAGACCTTTGGAATGCAATAGCAAACCATGAAACAACAACACATCACATTTCCTGTCAGGCCCAAAAGATTAGGCCCACATGTCAAGATTCAATTAAACTGTTTTATTGCTATAAGCCCAGGCACAGGAATCTCCTCCACTAACAATGGGCACCTGCTTAGAGTTAGACAAGGGTCAAGAGCAATCAAGAGGGGCTGGACTTTGTTCCTTTGTGACTACGTGGGGATTCTAGGCTGATCGCTCTTTTAACTCCATCCCCAGGTTCTGCCATCTCTTCTCCTGCAGTTCCTATAGGAAATATAAAGCTCTGAACAGATTGTAGACATGGGTGCCATGATGTAAGAAGAACTTGAAGACATGGGACTCCATGTAAGTTGGTTGGATTCAGAAAAAAGGGAGGGAGGGGGAGAGGGCGGGGAGAGGGGGCAGAGAGATGATACAGACAGACAGATAGATAGAGACAGATGGATAGACAGAAAGACAGTAGATAGAGATAGATAGGTAGAAATAGGGAGGGAGGGAGGGAGAGAGAGGTAGATAGGTAGGTAGGTAGAGATTAAGAGAGAAAGAAGAGAAAAAGAGAGATAATAGACAGACAGACTAACAGACAGATGATAGAGACAGATAGATGGATAGACAAACCGACAGTAGAGATAGATAGGTAGAAATAGGTAAGATAGATAGATAGATAGATAGATAGATAGATAGATGGATGGATGGATGGATGGATGGATGGATGGATGGATGGATGGATGGATGGATGGATGGATGGATGATAGAGAGAGAGAGAGAGCTAGAAGAGAGACAGATGATGGAGAGACAGTTACACACACACACACACACACACACACACACACCAGTGGTGGGTTTCCATTTTTTTTTACTACTGGTTCATTCATGTGTGCGCATGATGCTTCTGTGCATCATGTGCATCCAGGCGGGTGAGCAGAGCCTCTGATCCAGGCCAAACCAGGAGCAACCCACCTCTGACACACACAGATACAGAGAGGGAGAGAGAGAGAAAGAGAGAGAAAGAGAGAGAAAGAGAGAGAAAGAGAGAGAAGGAGGGAGGAGGAGGGGGGAGAGAGGAAGGGGGAGAGAGCGAGGGAGGGAGGGAGAGTGAGAGATATCTCCCAAAGAAGAGGATGCTGACTACCTCTACATGATCCTCATGAACTGATGTCTTCCCAACCATCTTTCTGGGGAGCCCTATCAATCTTCGGGTGGATCCTTTGCTGACAGCCCGGGTTCAAGATCTGAGGTCCATGCAACAGGGTGAGCTCCCGTTCCTTGCTCAAGCTCCTGCCCACCTAGCAATTTGAAAGCATGCAAACGCGAGTAGATTAATAGGTACTACTTAGATGGGATGATAATGATGTTTCATGCACCTTTGGCATATAGCCATGACGATGGCTACATTGATATGCTGGCCACATGACGACGGAAATTGTCTTCAGACGATGCTGAGTTTCTGAGCCAAGAAACAGAAATAAGTATTGTGCCCTGGAGTTGGGCACAATTGGACAGGGAAACCTTCCTCTTTCATCTGTAATTCATCTAGATTGGATTGACCAGCAATTCCTAGCACAAATGGAAGATGCTATGAATATATATATATATATATATATATATATATATATATATATATATATATATATATATATATATATATATATATATATATATATATATATATATATATATATATATATATATATATATATATATATATATATATATGAAAGATGAAAGTTTAGCTGAAGTGTTGAAGAGATTGGGAAAATTACTCAGCACTGTTTTACAATGGTTTTATTATCCATAATTCATCAAGCATATAAATCAATGCATCATAAAGCATGATTTAATTCCTGTTAACTGTCACCTATAATTTGGAAAATTAAAGTCATCTTCCATTAGAATCTTTTAAAGTATGGGTAATTGTTCCACGGTGAAAATCTAACACAACAGTCAGCTTTGAAACTCCCTTACAATGAAGGAGAAATTAACTTAAATCTGATAATCACTTCTCAGCTACAGAAATATTTTTTAAATATTTGTTTTTTGTACAAATGTGATTCTCTAAAAATGTGTTGATATTTAAATTGCTTGTATTTCTCGTTAAGATCACACATATATTCCTCAGTGTATGTCTGTTCTGTGTGTAGCTAAAATGAGTACACTGTACACACACAACATAATAAAGGTACATATTCCCCTTGCACATATGTGCTAGTTGTTCCCAACTCTAGGGGTCGCCGTTCATCTCTGTTTCAAGCCAAAGAGCCAGCACTGTCCAAAAATGTCTCTGTGGTCATGTGGCTGGCATGACTAAATGCCGAAGGAGCCTGGAATGCTGTTACCTTCCCACCAAAGGTGGTTCCTATTTTTCTACTTGCATTTTTACATGCATTCGAACTGCTAGGTTGGCAGAAGCTGGGACAAGTCATGGGAGCTCACTCCATTACGAGGCGCTAGGGATTCGAACTGCCAAACTGCTGACTTTTGTGATCGAAAAGGTCAGTATCTTAGCCACTGAGCTACTGCGTCCCAAGTACACACAATATCTATCTATCTATCTATCTATCTATCTATCTATCTATCTATCTATCTATCTATCTATCTATCTATCATCTATCTATCTATCTATTATCTATCTATCTCCCGTATTTTTTGTATAAGACACACTTTTTCCCTCCTAAAAAGGGCTGATCTTATACTCCAAATGTAGCCCCGCCCCTACTCTTTGACCTCCGCACGTTCTCTTCCTGGCTACAGAGATTGCCACCGACAATGGCTTGTGTTTTGGGGCTCCACGCATTGCATTGTCAGCTTCCAAATGCTATAATCTCACTTAAATCCCTGTTGAATACAACAAACTTCTTAGGTAGCAATGTACCAATGGACAACAGACTACAATGAAATGTGTTGGGCTTTTTAAAAGTTTAATGAAGTTTAATGGATTCTGCTTAAAATCTCATCCTGCAAGAAGGAAAGAAAGCTACAAATAAAAACAAAATCACCTTGCATAATACAATTAAGAATAAATTGATTTTTTTTCTGCAACCCTAAAAGGTGCGCCCATTAAAGGGACCGCCCCGAGTCCCTTTTGGGAGAGGGGGCGGTCTAGAAGTGCAAATAAATAAATAAATAAATACATACATACATACATACATACATACATACATACATAACTAACCAGGGCTGTTCAAGATACTATGTAGAGAATATAGATTTTATTGGCTGACTCACATATGGCAACATGTGGGTCAAATTTTACTCATTTTTTAGCAGTCACATGGTGAATTTTATGTGTGTGTGTTTGTGTGTGTGTCTGTGTGTGTGTACAGCATCTGTTTCCAAAAAATAAGACCTATTCCAAAAATAAGACCTATCATGTTTTGCACATGCACCTAATATAAGCCCTACCCCCAATAAGCCCTACTTAAGGGACTGTGCAGACAGCTGCCCGCCCATTCCATCTGGTTGCCCTTGGTGCCATGGCCACGAGGCAAGGCGGGGGGAGTGGAGCTGCCCCATGCACCCTGCACCGGCTTACTTCAAGGCCCCTGCAGCCAGGTCATCCATGTCACGATACCTTCCCCGTGATGGGAGTACCGGCAGCCATCTGCAGCAGGAGTCCAGGTAGCCACCAGTCCACTTTTTCTGCTTGTTCATGGCCAAGCAGAAGGCCAAGCAGTGTGCTGGTGCTGAGGTGAGGCAGGTGTCGGGGTGTGGATGGACAGGTTGCGGAGGCACTGGGGTAAGTCGGTGCAGGGTGCATGAGCAGTTCCGCCCTCCCGCCCCCACAGCCACGCAGGGTCCTGTTGGACAGGGCTGCCGGAGCTGCCACAGCGAAGCAAGGTAGGTGTCGGGGCATTGGTGGGCTGGCTTTGGGGACCCTGAGGTAAGCCAGGGTGGAGTGCACTACTGGCATGCTGCATGACCTCCCGCCCCACTGCAAGCAAAAGTTATTGGCCTCCTCTACATGGGGGAAAACATAAGACACTCCCCAAAATAAGTCCTAGCGCAGTGATGGTGACCCTTTTCATTTGAAAAGGTTGGGCGGAAATGTCCCCCGCACATGTGCACGCTTGATGGGGCTGTGCTCCAGAAAAGCCAAACTTGTGGGTTGTAGCGCACAAGCCCACCTAATGATCAGTCAGCTGGGGCACATGTGCAGGCTGGTTTTCGGCACTGCTGTGTACGCAAAAAGGGATTGCGCTCCAGAAAAGCTGAACTTCCAGGTTCTGGCGCTCATGCGCATCCAATGATCAGCTGGCAAGTACGTATGTGCACACCGGTTTTCAGCACTGCCGTGTGCACAAAGGACAGCTGATCATCGCGCACCAAAAAACCCGGAAGACAAAGAGACAAGACCACGTGTGCCAGGCAACATGGCTTCACGTGCCACTTTGAGTATGTGTGCCATAAGTTCGCCAACACAGTCCTAGTGTATATTTTGGGGCCCAAAATGTGTGTGTGTGTGTGTGTGTGTGTGTGTTCTTAATTTCATCAAATAACAAGAACTGGGAGCCTTGGGGAAAACATTCTTCAAAGGAGAATTTCCTGTAAATAAGAGAGATGGTATCACCCAAAGGAATTGATAGCGCAAGAGAAATACCGTAGTTATTTAAGATAGTGAGGGGGTCTAGGAGTTGAAGGTAACTGAAAGATGACATTAAGATGGAAAAGGGAAGATAAGACAGAAGGGGAAGGGTGGCAAAGACCCTGAAAGTAATGGAGATGGATTTCAGCTGGACCTAGGAGCCAACATGAAACGAGAATGTGGATTTAAGAGGATACATCGCTTCATTTGAAGAATGAAAGTCATAACTGAGGTTAGCAACCTGATATTGGAGAGCGGGGAAAGCGTGAATGGGAGATACTGGAATGTTTGGGGCAGAAGATTTCAGCTGACAAGATGGAAAGGAGGGCAGAAGTTTCACCAAGAGAGATGGGAATGAACCTATCAATTTCTCGTTCACTTGATTACTTCTATGAATTCACCCTGAGGGGTCCTTTTCCACTCCCAGTTGTATAAATGGCCATAAGAAGGTAAGCAGTGCCCTGGTGGATCAGACCCCACCTCATCTAGCAGTTTTTGTCTTCACAATTATTAATAGATTAACAGAGTTGGAAGGGACCTTGTACGTCATTTAATCCAACCTCCTGCCCAAGCAGGAGACCCTAACCATTTCTGAAGAAATGGCAGTCCAGTCTCTTCTTACAGTGATGAAGCTCCCACAACTTCTGTTCCATGGATTTATTGCTCTCACTGTCAGAAATGTCTCCTTATTTCTAGGTTGAATCTCTCCTTGTTCAGTTTCCATCCATTACTCCTTGTCTGGCCTTCAGGTGCCTTGGAAAATAGCTTGACCTCTTCCTCTCTGTGGCAGCTTCTCAAACATTGGAAGAGTGCTATCCTGTCTCCCCTGGTCCTTCTCTTCACTAGACTAGCCAGTTCCTGTAACCGTTCTTCATATGTTTTAGTCTCCAGTCTCCTTATCATCTTGGCTGCTCTTCTCTGCACTATTTCTAAAGTCTCAACATCATTTTTATAGTGTGACCAAAACTGGATGAGGTACTCTAGGTGTGGTCTTACTAGGGCTTTATAGAGTGGTATTAGTACCTCCCTTGATCTTGGTTGTATCCCTCTGTTAATGCAATTTAGATTGCATTGGCTTTTTTAGCTGCCGCTGCACACTGTTGGCTCATATTTAATTGGTTCTTCACTAAGACTCCAAGATCCTTTTCACAGTCACTGCTATTAAGCCTTGTTTCACCCAGTTTATATGTGTACTTTTGGTTTTTCTTACTTAAGTGCAAGAGTTTACTTTTCTCTACATTGAATTTCATTTTGTTAGATCGGGTTAGGGTTAGGGTTAGGTTTCCCAAGATCATGAAGCAGACTCCTCATCCCGATAAAACCTCTTTTATTTAGGCTAAAGGGAATTCCCTTCCAGCAAAGTCCTGGCAAAGAGTCTTTCATGAGATTTTACAACTACAGACCTTTATCAGGCTTGGAGAGCTGCCTGGCTGATATCTTCTAAACCCCATGCTGTAGCAGCAATTACTTGGCAAGGAGGAGCAGATCTTCACCCTAATGAATTGAGCTAATTGTCTCCTGCAAACTCCCCTCCCCTTTCATTCCTCTTTATTCTCTATGGGAGGCGCCGTTCACCGTCCATCTGTATTTTTACTCCCTTGTTCCTTACGGTTTCCTTCTCCTGGCAGCTCTGCGCATGCGCACATCAGGAACAGGCTCCAGCTGTTCTTCTGCCCAACTGACTCTGAAGGGAGCTGATAACTGTCGGACGGCCGTGGCCCCATCTCTGCCTCCAACACAGAGCACTCATCAGAGCCTTCCCCAGACTCCAGGACTGGCCCATGTTCCTCCCCAACCTCCTCGCTGAGCCTGCCACCAGCTCTGCTGGCCACTGGTGGGCCACAACATGCATTCCTTGTACACAGGTTGTGCATGGACAATACAGATTTAAAAATTGAATTTGCAGCATCAGAACACTTTTTAAAAAGGGCAAATAGTCTGCATATCGATGTTGGAAAGTATAAATTAAGGAAGTTGGCATAGAAGGTGTCCGGCATAAAAGACCAGAATAACACATGAAATGTCAGTTAAACTGATTTACTATTACTCATGCATTTATACACAGGAATCTCCTTAATGATGGTTAGCACTGAACGGTTAGCACTATTTTGGCGCTAGATAAGGGTCAATGGAATTGAAGAAGGGTTGGACTTAGCCTGTTATGTGATTACATAGTGACTCCAGGTTGATTCCTCTCTTGACTCCCTCCATAGATTCTGCCACTGCTTCTCCTACAGATGTCAGGGTTCCAAATAGCATCCAAAAGTAAATCAGAATCCAAGGCAAAGTATTCCTCAAAGTTCCAATTTATTGTTAGCCATGTTGGCACATCCGGGAAAACCCAAATCTGAAAGCTTCCCAGTTTTCCCCACCTGTCATAAGAGCTGTGGGCAGCCGTCCCAAGCTCCATTTTCCCTGGCAGAGGGTTGCAGGAGGCCGTGGCAGCCGAAAACGGAGTTTGGGAGCACATTTTCTCTGGCAGAAGCACCGCGGCCTGGTCCTTCACTGTTTCCAGGGCAGCCTCATTGGCCAGATCTAAGTACCCCACGGGCCGAATCCAGCCCACGGGCCTTGGGTTTGACACCCCCGATCTAAGGACTGTGTGATCTAGGAATCTTTGCATCTCTGCCCTTGTGGGATAGTATGCAAGGCTCTTACATCATATCTATGCACCAGGGGTGGCTTCTGGCTTCTGTTACTGTCGATTCGCTCAGGGACGTGCTTCACATGTGTGTGAAGTAGTACTGCATGCACAGTAGTAAAAAAGCATGCTTCTGCGCATGCACGGAAGCAAAAAACAAGATGACGGCACCTACGGTGGTGCCGATAGAACTGGTTTGGGGGCGTGGCCAGCTGAGTTACTATCTACTCAGCCAAACTGGTCCGAACCAGTAGGAACCCATCGCTGATATGCAATCTTTCTCTTTCCAAGTGGCCTCAGAGACTCTCAGAGGGAGGACTAACGACCAGATGACTGCAAGAACTATAAATCCTTCCATCCTCCACTATTCAATCAGGACTGGAGGAACTTCTTGGATGAGAAGTGAAATGTTTTCAAAGAAAAACAATGTCCAGTTGCCTTTAAGAAAACAACTTTTGGGGCTTCCGTGATATATTTCCAAGGGAGAGCATGTGCCATGCCTTGTAAGATTTACGGAAGTTATTAAACCTCGCCCTCAACTCATAGAACAGTCCAAAGATCTTCGCTTGGAGAGAAAGACATGACTCTTTTCTTGAAGAACCTTAGTTTTTCTTCAACAGCCCAGAGAGAAGAAGGATCGATGACGAGTTAAAATGAAAGCACAGACAGAGATGGGTATGAAGGTTTATTTGTCCTAAAAAAAGAGAGAAAGAAACCACAGGAGGATCAAATGGCTGCTTTGGAGGAAATCAATACTACGCCTTTGCAATCAATGGGGGTGGAAAGGCTGAGTAAGGAATGGAAGAGAAAAACAGATATGGGCAATCAAGAGAGGGGGAAATGGTAAAAGTTGGCAGTTTGTATCATCCGAAGGGACTCAGTCCAGGTGTCTGAGAAACCTGGGAGAAAACATTTGGAGGCATACAAAGAGATTCCGCCTTCCTGGACTCACTGTCAATGAATTGGAAATTCCACATTTGCAACATTCTGGTTTTACCCCTAGACTAATATTAAAAATACAGACAGCCCTCAACTTATGACCAATCGCTTAGCTGTGGTTCAAACCCACTGAAATATACTTATGGCTCAATTTTGAAGATATCGCAACCGAACACAAAGAGATACCACCATCATTTTGTGCCCTGGGCAACTGGCTCATTTTATGGCCATTTGCAACAACCTGTCATCATGTAATGGCCTCTTTCTTTTCTTTCTTTCTTTCTTTCTTTCTTTCTTTCTTTCTTTCTTTCCTTCCTTCCCTTCTTTCATTGTTTCTCTCTCTCCCTTTTTCTTTTTCATTCTTCCTCCTTCCCTCCCTCCCTCTTTCTTCTTTCTTTCTTGTTTATGTTCCTTTCTTTCTCTCTCCATTTCTTTCTTTCTTTCTTTCTTTCCCTTCTTTCATTGTTTCTCTCTCTCCCTCCCTTTTTCTTTTTCTTTCTTCCTCCTTCCCTCCCTCCCTCTTTCTTCTTTCTTTCTTTTTATGTTCCTTTCTTTCTCTCTCCATTTCTTTCTTTCTTTCTCACTCTCACTCTTTCTTTCTTCCTCCTTTTTCACTCTTTCCTTCCCTTTCTCCTTCCTTCCTTCCTTCCTTCCTCTTTCTTTCTTTCTTTCTTTCTTTACTTCTCCCTCTCCCTCCCCCTTTCTTTGTTTCTTTCTGTCTTTCTTTTCTAGTTCCCAGTATTTGCTTCTGATTTCTGGCAAAATTGATTCACCTAGTGACCACCATGATGTTCGCTTAATGACCACAGCATTCAGTTAGCCACAGTGATTAATGACTGCTATAAAAATGGTGGGCAGGTAGGTAAGACATATAGTCAGACATAGACAGATGAGAGACAGACAGACAGAAATGTAGACTGACAGACAGACAGACAGACCAACAGTCAGACAGACAGACCAGACTTTTCAAATCTGTTGCAAGGAGGCTAATGACAAAATTCAAAACTGTATCCATGTGGGTTTCTTAGATGGACTCAGTTGCATCTGATGGGTGGGCCTTTAGAAGGCTCCTTGCACTAACTTTGAGTGGCTTTCGCATCCAAGAGGTGTGAACCGTGAGAACAAGAGCTGCAAAGCAAACATGGGGTCACCCCGGGGCATCTCTTTGCCCCTACGGCCTTCTTTGTTTAGTAAACCCAAAGCGGTTTCCATGGGAACCGAGAGTGGCCACACAAAGCATTATCAACAGTGAGATTAATAAGGGAGGTGGGAACATAAGATATCTGCCATATGACCCTTCCTTTGACAATATGCATTTTTTGGGGCGGGGAAAGCAGATTATCATTAAGCCAATACAAACATGTTGTGCAAAAGAGATGGGAAAGAAATTGGTTTGTGGTGTAGTGTGACATTGTCGTTTTTGCATTTCCTAAACCAACACTTACAATGCAGTTAGCCTGCTATATTTTCATCCCCCCCCACCCAATCAGGCAATGTAGGTTGGTTCTTTTTCTTTCTTTTTTCTTTTTAGACCTGTCAATCAGGGAAAACAACATGCTCCATTGCCCTTATCAATGAAGATAATATGCAAACATTCATATTTAGAATGTCTGGATAATATTCATAGAATAGCCAATGCGATTGTGGACGTTTTGAAAATGTTGCTCTTTGTATGAGCTCAGCACCTTTCATCTATTCATGGAAGGAATGTATGGGTTGGTTTTTGGCTTTTTCCCTTTTTTTCAGGAACGGGTGGAGTTGCAATGCTTTGAAAGTTTCCTCAACTTTAAAGAATGGACTCATTAAAGCAGCTGCTTCTATTTTAGGCTCCTGCTTCATAATTAACAAAGAGATTGCTATCCATTCTTATAATCTAAAATGCTCCCATATCATTTCTGAAATATGTACAGCCCTTTTAAAGAGGAAGAGAATTATATGGAGATGATAGATAAATAATCGATAATGGATGATGAGAAGATGATAGATAGATAGATAGATAGATAGATAGATAGATAGATAGATAGATAGATAGATAGATAAGAGAGAAGAGAGAAGAGAGAAGAGAGAAGAGAGAAAGCAATAGCAATAGCACTTAGACTTCTATACCATTTTACAATGCTTTACAGCCCTCTCTAAGCAGTTTACAGAGTCAGCCAATTGCCCCCAACAATTTGGGTCCTCATTTTATCCACCTCAGAAGGATGGTAGGCTGAGTCAACCTTGAGCCGGTGAGATTTGAAGTGCTAAATTATAGGCAGCTGGCAGGCAGCAGAAGTAGCCTGAAGTTCTGCACTCTAACCACTCTGACACCGTGGCAGATAGATAGTGAAGAAGTCTGGACCAACAGATGAGGCGACAGACTACTGAGGTAACGAGAACAGCGTTTATTCGAACATAAAACAAGCAACAGAGGCAACTATGTACAATTCAACACCATGCCCTGCTTGACAGCTATTTATACAGGAGCTGTCAAGCAGGGCAGCCAATAGCATAACAGCAGAAAGCCCGCTTCCAGCCCGGTGCACCTCAGCCAATAGGCGCAAGCACTTGGTTGCCTGGCTGTCAGTTGTATGTCAAGGACATAACAGATCGATAGATAGACAGATAGAGTGAGAGAGACAGAGAGACAGAGAGACAGAGACAGAGACAAAGAAAGAGAGACAGAGAGAAAGAGACACAGAGACACAGAGAGAGAAACAGAGAGACATAGACAGAGGGAGACAGAGACAGAGGGAGACAGACAGAGAGGGAGGATAGTATGGTAAGATCAGAGGTGAGTTGCTCCCAGTTCAGCCCAGATCAGGCAAACTGGTAGTAGCGGCAGCAGGAGGCTCTGCCCACCCGCCCGGACGCTTCTGTGCATGCGCAGAAGTGTTGCGCACACACGCAAGAGCATGGGCGCACTCAAACCAGTAGTAAAAAAAATGGCAACCCACCACTGGGTAAGAGGTGTGGCCAATCAATTTTATACAGTAAATAGATATAAGAAGAAGCACAACTGGAGAAATACATGGACATGTTCAGAATTGTAATGCACATGTTTGTTAAAAACTAATTATATTCTTCATTCATTAAAATCATTTTAAAATATACATGTGAAGCGCAGAGTAGCCAAAACTGACACATTTGTCCCGTTTTTTTTTCCCTAACACCTCCTGCAAGGTTCCTTCATAATCTCAATGCAACTTTTCTAATTAACCGAACCTGAAAGGCTAAATTTAGTTGAGCTGCCTCTTTCTCCCTGCCTAGCAGAAGTTTCGTGTATTTTTTTTTTAAAAAAACAACCTCACAAAGCCCCTTGTAATAAAACTATTAACTTCTGCTTGTTCTTGTTCTCACATCTTTGCAATGCACACTTTTAGGCCAACTTTTAAAAGCAAGAGTCAAAAAAATGTGGGGGGAGAGTTAATTAAATTCAGACGGAAGGTGTCAAGAGTTGTCAGGATCGCAGGGAGCGGTTTAATCAAAAAACGTTAAGCTCTTGTTGTTAAGAGTGGATAACAATTAAAAGCCTTTTCAAGAAAGGGTAAAGGGAATTGATAATGAACCTTGTGCCATGTTCGCAGGCAGCCTCCATTCGTCACATATATGTTGTCAGAGCAAGCCAAAGTGCTGAGCGCCACATCAGAGAAGCGTTTCCATCTCAGCACCAAAGGAATGAGTGACTTTATGGACCATTTGCAAACAGAAGTGGATTAATCTGAGCTCAGAAATCAAGATTTCTATTTGGAATCTTTGGCAGGCTTTTTCTTTTTTAAAAAATTAAGGGCTCCCTGTCAGCAGCCAAGAATAATAGACTAAGAGAGTTGGAAGGGACCTTGGAGGTCTTCTAGTCCAACCCGCTGCTCAAGTAGGAGAACTGATACCGTTTCAAACAAATGACTGTCCGATCTCTTCTTAGAAACCTCCAGTGATGAAGCATCCACAACTTCTGGAGGCAAGTTGTTCCACTGGTTAATTGTTTTACTTGAGGAAATTTCTCCTTAGCTCTAGGTTGGTTCTATCCTTGAATAGTTTCCATCCGTTGCTTCTTGTCCTGCCTTCAGGTGTTTTGGAGAACAGGTTGATCTCATCTTCCTTGTGGCAGTCCCTCAAATATTGGAAGCCTGCAATCATGTCTCCCCTAGTCCTTCTTTTCACTAGACTAGAGATACCCAGTTCCTGCAACTGTTTTTCATATGCTTTCGCCTCCGGCCCCCTAATCATCTTGGTTGCTCTTCTCTTCACTCTTTCCAGAGTCTCCCTCAACCTGAACTGTCCCACAAAGCTTTAGTTATGGAAGAAAACCCTGTTTTGTGAACTGCTTTGAAGTTCTGGAGAAGAAGCAGTCATAAATCTCATAAAAGAATAAATAGATGACTAGAAACATCTACGATATCCTTGGAAGAAAAGAGCAGGGCAAAGTCCCAGCAGCTCAAGGCTTGTTCCGCAAACTCTGGTAGAACGACTTCCTTTTTTTTCTTTAACAAGCTCGCGTCATTCTATTATTTTTTAAACATTCTTCCATTATTTATGGCTTCCTCCGCTCCCTATTTTATTGGTGAGCTGAGATATTTTTTATTGGTTTTAAATTAGGCTTTCAGATTTTTATTTTATGATTTTGGGGGAATTGAAAGCTATTAACATTTAAGTATAAATTTAAACCTAAAAACGCGGCTTTTTTTTTCGTTGTTGTCAGTAGAGGGCATTCGGAGAGTCAAGGCAAGCTCCAT
Organism: Natrix helvetica; assembly: GCF_964273705.1. Classification (NCBI taxonomy): domain Eukaryota; kingdom Metazoa; phylum Chordata; class Lepidosauria; order Squamata; family Natricidae; genus Natrix; species Natrix helvetica. The sequence continues at coordinate 7,650,486 of NC_138552.1, forward strand.
TCATGGGAGAAAAATAAATAAATAAAAAATAAACAGCATTTGTTTTTCTTGGGTTAACAGAATAACTAGAAGACCTCCAAGGTCCCTTCCAACCTTATGATTCTCTGTTTTATGCTTTATGATAATACAATACAATACAATAATACAATACAATAGTAGAGTTGGAAGGGACCTTGGAGGTCTTCTAGTCCAACCCCCTGCCTAGGCAGGAAACCCTATACCGTTTCAGACAGATGGCTATCCAACATCTTCTTAAAGACTTCCAGTGTTGGGGCATTCACAACTTCTGGAGGCAAGCTGTTCCACTGATTAATTGTTTTAACTGTCACGAAGTTTCTGCTTAGTTCTAAGTTGCTTCTCTCCTTAATTAGTTTCCACCCATTGCTGCTTGTTCTACCCTCAGGTGCCTTGGAGAATAGTTGACTCCCTCTTCTTTGTGGCAACCCCTGAGATATTGGAACACTGCTATCATTTCATATAAGTCAAAGGAATCTTCCTTTGTCCTGGAAATGAAAAGAGGAAAAGCACAGGTGGCATCCTATGGGGTCAAAACACAACATAGAATAACAGAGTTGGAAGGGACCTTGGAGGTCTTCTAGTCCAACCCCCTGCTAGAGCAGGAGAGTCCATACCATTTCAGACCAATAGCTGTCCAGTCTCTTCTTAAAAATCTCCAGTGATGGGGCACAGTGGTGGGTTTCTAATTTTTCTACTACTGGTTTGCACAGGCTTCTGTGCATGTGCAGAAGTGTCCAGGCAGGTGGGTGGAGCTTCCCGCCACCACTACTACCAGTTCACCTGAGCAACCTACTTCTGATGGGGCACCTTTAGAAACCTCTCAAAGCCGCACAATAAATTAGATAAGGATAAAATTAACAGAGGGATAGAATCAAGATCAAGTGAGGTACTAATACCATTCTATAAAGCCTTAGTAAGACCACACCTAGAATACTGCATCCAGTTTTGGTCACCACACTATGAAAAAAAGATATTGAGACTCTAGAAAAAGTGCAGAGAAGAGCAACCAGGCTAAAACATACGACAAACAGTTGCATGAACTAGGCATAGCTAGTCTAGTGAAGAGAAGGACCAGGGGAGACATGATAGCATCTTCCAATATTTGAGGGACTGACACAGAGAGGAAGAGTCTGGGTCAAGTTATTTTCCAAGGCACCCGAAGGCCAGACAAGGAACAATGGATGGAAACTGACCAAGGAGACATTCAGCCTAGAAATAAGGCGGAATTTTCTGACAGTGAGAACAAGCAAGAAACAAACAACCATGGAAGAGAAGTTGCCTTCAGAAGTTGTGGGAGCTTCATCACTGGAGACTTTCAAGAAGAGACTGGGCTGCCATCTGTCAGAAATGGTGTCGGGTCTCCTCCTTGGGCAGGGGGTTGGACTAGATGTTCTATAAGGTCCCTTCCAACGCTGTTAATCTGTATAATCTGTAGAAGTGAAAAAGTTGGTTTGGAAAGGGGTTTCTCAATGCATTGCTCGCAGATGATACTGAGGTAGGGAAACCTAGCTTGAGTCAGGAATGACTAGAACCTTGGGGTGTCCTACAAGAGAGCAAAATGGTAAAAGAATCACTATCCAGGAAAAAAAATATTGAAGTTTTGATTGGCAGGATGAGGAAAGGAATGAATGTTTATAGTATCAGCAGATTCCTCAGAACAGGAGATACATACAAATAACACACACACACACACACACACATTCAGAGAGGACGAGAGAGATTGTGCTTTCAGATTTATCAACTGTTTTAAAATTAATTTTTAATTTGCATTTTTAAAAATTTACAGAGTGCTGGTACAGCTTAACAGGCTCCTAATGTTTGATGCAGTCTGTTTCTAGATCTTTCCTTTACATAAACTCTGAAATTCTCAGTGGAAGAGGAAAAGAGATGCGGATAGAGAAGGAAGCAAGCAGATCCAAGCCCTGGACCGTAGCGTTACAGTTCTTAAAACAAGGACTACTTGCATGGAAAACATTTCCAGGAGTCAAAGATTGTGCAACTGTGAGTGGGGCAGTGGCCTACAGGTGGAGCTCTCGCCTCACCATCAGGAGGCTGTGAGTTCAAGCCTAGGTAGAGGCAGATATTTCTCTGTCTGGGCACAATGAGTAACTATCTGCTGCGAACTCTGCATTGGCAACAGGAAGGGCATCCGGCCAATAAACACTCAGCTCAGGGGTGGGTTCCAGCTTCTGCTACTGCAGAGTCACTCAGTGATGTGCTTCGAGCATGCATGCGCTTGATGCTTGCTACATGCGCATGCACAGAAGGAAAAAACAAGATGGCGGCACTTATTGCACTGCCGATAGAACTGGTAAGGGGGCATGGCATCCTGAGTTACTACCTTCTCAGCTGAACCGGTCCAAACCGATAGGAACTCACCTCTGACTCAGCTCCATTCAGATGCCCTGACTCCACCACAATGCAAAGGATTAGAGGGTCATTAAAAGAAAAGAAAAAACAGGTTGTGCATCTGTGTTTCTAATGAAAGTTATGGCCTGAGTTAGATTGAACTGGAATTTAAAAATTACAAGAGGCATAAGTGATTTTTTCCTTCCTTCCTTCCTTCCTTCCTTCCTTCCTTCCTTCCTTCCTTCCTTTCCTTTTTTGAAAGAAGCAAAATCTATAATTATCTGAGCTTTGGAAATATTTTATGTAGGTGCTGAGGGGGGAAAATCCTCACAAAGCTTTGCAAAAGAATATATGTCACTGTGGTACATACAAGCTTCCATCCTGTAAACTCACCAATTAGCAGTGGCGTGCAGTCAGGTGAGGCAAGTGAGACAGAGCCTCACCGCTCTCATCATGAAAAGAAAAGAAAAATGTAAAAGGAAAAAGCTGAGCTAGTTGCTGCCTCACCATGGATGACTCTGCTTAACTGTTTAAAAAAGCCTCTAAAAAGCGCCCTCTACTATGAGGCAGGAGAACTGCATGCTTCATCTAGTCTGACTTTAGGCATTTTATGATCACTCGAGCAGAGTTAAACAAGGGTTAAAAGCCTAAAAATTCCTGACATAGGTGAGGCACACAGTTTATAAAAGGAAACTTATTTCACAAAGGACAAAAACAATGCTGTTGTTTTAAATCGGAATGGAGCATGCCTGGCTGTGGAATTCTGGGAGTCGAAGTCCACAAGTCTAAAAATATTTGAAACCCACCACTGTGTCAGTGCCTCACCAGCCATAAACCTCACCGCACGTCACTGCCAATTAATCTAACTGAAGCTTTTCTTCTGGGAAATATTTGATGCTCAGCTTATTCTTAAGGATATAAGGGAGGGTACCATGATCACCCCACAAAAGATACAGCTGCTTTAAAGAGCTGCAGGCAGCTGCTGTGCTTGCATTCATTTGCAAAGGGAATCATATTGCCTGAAAATCGGAAAGAGGGTCTATCACAACTCACCACGGCCAATTCACTATGGCTAAGTCACAGCAAGTTGTCCCATGGGATAATTTGCTGCGGGACAAGACTTACACTAATATCAAAGAAATGGTGGAATAGAATAATTAAAGAAAGGATGCAAAAGGAGGGACAGAAGGAAATGTGAATGGCAAAAATTTTAAAAAATATATTTTACATAATTAAATTAAATCGTTAAATTGTCCTGCCACGAATTGTCTCACGGTGAGTTGGCCATGGTGAGTTGGCTACAGCAAGTTGACTGTCAGGAGTTGTCCCATTCTGTCTGAAAGTCTGTGCAAGCTGGGTAAGAAGGGGAAGGGGAAGAGGAGCAAAAGGGAGGGGAAGGGAGAAAAGGGAAGGGGAATAAACGGATGAAGAAGAGAAGGGAAGAGAAGAGAAGACTCAGCATCTTGCATATTTGCAATCCTTTTTTCAAGGAGAACTCTACATGTGAAGATAAAAATATCTTCCTTCACTGAGTACATAGAAAAACTTTAGCTGGTTAACAGTGTCATCTAGTGGAGAAGACTACTATATACTTTCCTTCCTTCCTTCCTTCCTTCCTTCCTTCCTTCCTTCCTTCCTTCCTCCCTCCCTCCCTCCCTCCCTCCTTCCCTCCCTCCCTCCCATCCCCAACACAAGAATGTGCTTCTCTTTTTTCCTGTTCATCCCATTTCCATTGTAGAAAAAACAGGTTACCAATACTAGTTGAGCTTTGAGTGCCTGCCACTCACATGAGTTGAGCTGGCATGCGTACATATGCGCCGGCTCACCACTTTTTTGAGTTGAACTGTGCATGCATATGCATGCTAGCTTACCACTCACATGGCCTGGTTGCATAGGTCATGGCCCTGTAGTGGGCCATGACCCGGGGATTGGGGCCTCCTGGTCTGTAGGGTCTTCTTCTTGAGCAGAGGTTTGGATCACAAGACCTCCAAGGTACTTTGCAACTCAGCTGTTCTGCATTCTACAATTTTTTCAAAGTTATGAATAAATTCCTTGGAGGAACTTAGCATCTGGATTTGAAGTTCTGACGATCACAGCCTCCCCTGTGGTCACACAAATGCACTTCGGGTACCTAACAGAATAACAGGGCTGGAAGGGATCTTGGAGATAGAAGAATAGAATAGAATAGAATAGAATAGAATAGAATAGAATAGAATAGAATAGAATAGAATAGATGGAATGGAATGGAATGGAATGGAATGGAATGGAAAAGAAAAGAAAAGAAAAGAAAAGATGGAATGGAATGGAATGGAATGGAATGGAATAGAATAGAGTAGAAGAGAATAGAATAGAAAATATGGAATGGAATAGAATAGAATAGAATAGAATAGAATAGAATAGAATAGAAAGGAATAGAATAGAATAGAATGGAATGGAATGGAATGGAATGGAATGGAAAAGAAAAGAAAAGAAAAGAAAAGAAAAGAAAAGAAAAGAAAAGAAAAGATGGAATGGAATGGAATGGAATGGAATGGAATGGAATGGAATGGAATGGAATAGAATAGAATAGAATAGATGGAATGGAATGGAATGGAATGGAATAGAATAGAATAGAATAGAATAGAATAGAATAGAATAGAATAGATGGAATGGAATGGAATGGAATGGAATGGAATGGAATGGAATGGAATGGAATGGAATGGAATGGAAAGGAATGGAAAGGAATGGAATGGAATGGAATAGAATAGAATAGAATAGAATAGAATAGAATAGAATAGAATAGAATAGAATAGAAAATATGGAATGGAATAGAAAAGAAAAGAAAAGAAAAGATGGAATGGAATGGAATAGAAAAGATAAGATAAGATAAGATAAGATAAGATGGAATGGAATGGAATAGAATAGAACAGAATAGGAAAGAAAAGAAAAGAAAAGAAAAGAAAAGAAAAGAAAAGAAAAGAAAAGAAAAGAAAAGATGGAATGGAATGGAATAGAATGGAATAGAACAGAACACAGAATTGGAAGGTATCTTGGAGGTCTTCTGGTCCAGCCCCTTGCTCAAGCATGAGAACCTCTAATCTCTTCTTGGAACACCCACAATTTCTGAAGGCAAGCCAACCCCCACACTCCAAAACCTGAAGAATATTTCTCACCGCTTAACTCTGCTTTAAACAATGTAAATACTTTACAAATAATTTTTATTTAAAATAAATATTTTATCATTTTAAATTATAAATTATTAATTTAGGAATAATTATAATAATAACAATATAATAAATAATTCTTTTTTAAATTTATTTACAGTACGTTATAGTATGTATAGAAATATATATATATTTCTAACCCTTGCCTGCAGAATAGAAAGCATTGGGATTTATATAATTTGCAGACAAACACATGCTTCGTAGATTGTTCTTCTTTTCCCTCCTTCTTCTTTGCGTTATCTACAAAAATATCATCTGTAATTCTGTCCAAAATGTAAATCTAAAAATCCCTGACAGATGGAGTTCAGGGAGAACTGAAAAGACAAAATGGGCATGCGTGCAAAATAAAATCAAACAATCAAACAATCACAGATTTCCAAATCTGGATGTTCAGATGTTCCATTTCCATCCTTCCTTCCATCCATCCTTCACCTATACCACCAGTCTCCAAAGTTGGCAACTTTAAGACTTGTGGACTTCAACTCCCAGAATTCCCCAGCGAGCATGTCTTAAAGTTGCCAAGTTTGGAGACCTCTGATTTTGACCAATGACATCAGCCCAGTAGCTGTTTGAGAACATCTTGATGTTTCTGGATGATATTTTGACCAAGGCTGCCCAGAGCATGAAGCAAACTCCTTGTCCCGACAAAAAACCCTTTTATTAATTTATTGTGAATTTTTCTCGTTCACATACAACAAATACTTTCTTTTTTAATTTTCTTTTAGTTTTGAATAAACACAAACAGACAAAACACAACAAACACCACAAAAATATCTTCCATTACAAATTGTAAACAGTGTCAATTGGTTACAAAGAGCTTTCGTGCGTCCTTTCCACAGTCATCACCTACAATTCCTATCAAGTTATATATTTTAAATCAAATATATTTATATATATATATTACTATCATCATATCTCAATCTTCATATGACTATAATTGTTTTTACGTTCCTTTATATAAAACATTCCAAAATGTAAAGCAAAACCACATGATGGCATTCCGTTATCTATTTTCAATATCATCCAGCAACATTACATCTTTATAACCCTTTCTAAATAAAAAATTAATTATGTTTAATAACAAAGTTTCTAATCCTCCTTTCTTAATCACTGTTTACAATTTATATCCAATTTCCCCTTTATCATGTCAATACAAATATTACATTATCATCATTATCAATCATTTGATAATCAAATGATTATCAAGCCACTCCCACAAAGCAAGCCACACCTACAGAAGAGGTTCTAAAAAAAAATTCAAACCCGCCACTGGCTCCACCCCACCCTCAAGGTTTTATGGGGTCATTAAAAGATGATGATGATGATGATGATGATGATGATGATGAAGAAGAAGAAGAAGAAGAAGAAGAAGAAGAAGAAGAAGAAGAAGAAGAAGAAGAAGAAGAAGAAGAAGAAGAAGAAGAAGAAGAAGAAGAAGAAGAAGAAGAAGAAGAAGAAGAAGAAGAAGAAGAAGAATTATATTTGTAATCTGGTGGAGATCAGGGAGTGGGTTATCATTGCCAGACCATCTCTGGTTAAATCTGGAATGGCTGATAAGTTTAGAGATTCAGCTGACCAGAACAATCTGATGATGATGATGATGATGATGTTATCCATTCAGTCATGTCCCACTCTTAGCAATTCTGGGGGGCAGATCTCTCTATGTCTTCTGATCTTGCTCTACTTCTTTGAATTATTCTACCCTCTTCAGTTTTGACAGTATCCAGCCACCATATTTTCTGATGGCCTGGTTTCTTTTTCTTATTGATATAATTGCTTTCTCTGGTGAATTCTCCCACATGATATGACCAACGTAAGTGAGCTGCAGTTTTGTGATTTCCAGATGTCATGTCCCAGCATATAACTTTTATATTCTGTTGTTGCTCTCTTGCCCCATCTAGTGGCCGGAGGAACAAATATGCCCCAACATACAACCTTTATATACCGTTGTTGCACTCTAGCCCCATCTAGTGGTTGGAGAGTCAAAATACCAAGTATATTGTTTGACGCTGACCCAACCCATTTTACCCATCAGCGCGCACTCTCAAACCAAGTGCATGCTGGGAAGCCAGACACCATTTCCTTTAGCATTTGGAGAAGGCAGAAGCACAAAGAAGCATCCATCTTACTCTTTGGCACATGGTCATCCAAGGACAAACCCACATCCCCCACACAGAGCATCTTTGGTGAGATTTAAATGGCTTCTTTTTATTAATTGTCACATTCAGCAATAACTCAACCTGCCTATCTTGTATTTGGTTCTCATTGTATGTATCCCTATTTTCCCCAGTTTCACCATATCCTGTTCTTTCAATAAAGTATCCAGATCTACGCACATGGTCCGTTTTATTGGAGGATAGGTGGGTTTAGCTGCATGTTAAGCTGCACACAGACTGACCTGTAACGGAAACAGAACAATCTGCTCATTCTAATGTTTTTATATATATATATAAAGTTTTTTCATTTTTTTTTCATTTTCATATAACAATATGTATACTATTACATAGCCAACATCGTATTGTATTATTAAATGTTCACATCAATTCATCTTGCCATCAACTCCCCAAAACAATTATTGGCTCTTCTGCTCTCCATACACCATATTTGTACCGTATCCATAACTTTCTTCTCCCTCTCTCCTCCCACTCCCTACCGCCTTACTTCCCTCTGTCATCCTTCTCTTCTCTACTTCCCCTTCCTCTCTCCTTCTCCTCTCTCCCTTTTCCACTCCTTCTTTCTCTCCTCCTCTTCCACCCCTGCCCTCTCTCCTATCCCTTTCTTCTTCCCTTACCTCTCCCCTCTACTTTGCTCATTGTAATGTTTAAAAGGGGAAGCACAAACTCTTGATACCACATTATTATTATTATTATTATTATTATTTTATTGCATAGTTTAATGTCACCAAGAAGCCAGGGTTTTTTCTTATCTTTCTTTTTGTCTTCTCTCTGTAATGTACAGGAGATTGATCATTTCTTTCCAGTTTCCAAGGAAAAGGTGCATTGAAAATTTGAATTATTAAAATTCTCTCTTGGGTGCAAGTTGATCTCCTGAGCTTTGGCCCTAGTGTCTTCATTAAAAAGAAATAAATTTTATTCGCTGTCAAAAGCTCCATGTTATTTCATTGCACTGAAAGGGACCGACTTGGAAGAATCATATTTTATTGTTCTCAAAGTCTTGACAAAGTAGTCCACACCTTATGAGCTACAAGTGTACAAAGTTAGCACCCACTCCTCTTCTAGAAGAATCAAGTATTTTGGGAAATATTTAAAAAGGCAAAATATTTATATTTCCCTGAAGGAGAAACATGCTCTTGAAAAGCAGCTCCCACTTTTCTTAATAGCCGCAGCAGAACTGGGCCAGCCTAACTAAAGACAAAAGATCTCCAGCTCCAGGGTAATGGGATTAAGATGTGGCCCTCCAGGGAATAATAGGACCATTTAGCAGAAGACACAGGTCCCACTGCACTGCAATCTCCTAAAGACATTGCATCACCCAGCGAACTTCAACCAAACCTGGGAGTTCAAACAAACATGACTCCATAGGAATCTGACAACATCCAAAAGTATACATGTTCTTGCACAGGAACAGGAAGCTCAAGTGCAAAGCCCAAGAGAAGGTATAAAAACCCTTCACTCTCAGCTCCATGTGGTCAGTGCTTCTGCTTCACCATTAAACCGTCTTTCCAATCAGCCTCCATGTTTCCAGTATCTTTTTTCCCGGCTTGGATATTTCTTCCAACACAAATAATCTTCAATTTGTGACAATTGAGGCCAGAAGTTCTGTTGCTAGCAAGGCAGTTGTTAAGTGAGACATGCCGTTTTTGCCACAGTTAAGTGAATAACTGCAGTTGTTCAGTGAATCATGCAGTTGTTAAACCAACCCAGCTTTCTCCATTGACTTGCTTGTCAGAAGCCAGATGGGAAGGCCTCAAATGGTGATTAGAGGAGCTGGGGATGCAGCAACCATCATATAAATACATGACAGTTGTTAAGCACTTGAACTCTAACTGTGTGACATGGGGATACTGCAATGGTCCTAAGTGTGAGAACCAGCTGTGACTTTTTTCGGTGCTGTTCTAACTTTGAACATTGTCAGGACTTAGCCTGAATCTCTGGCTTCCCGTCCTAGGAGAGGAAGAAGGAAGAACTGGGACCAAGCCCATGGCCCAATAAAACAAATTTTAGATCAGATCTCTAACCTGAGTAAGTGTCTCACAGAAGACCCTCCCAAATTCTCATGAAGATAAAGGCAGGGGGAGCACATTCAGACTTGGAAATTTTTGTTACTATAATATAATGAAAGTAGTGTGCATGGTTTTGATTTCCTTGGTCTACCTTGAAAAGTTGACAGATCCAGATCTACACAGTCTCCAATTTCTGGGTCAAGACCAGAGGTGGTATTCAGCCGGTTCGGACCAGTTCTGGAGAACCGGTAGCAAAACATTTGAGTAGTTCAGAGAACAGGCAAATACCACCTCTGGCTGACTCCACCCCTGCCTATCCTGCCCCTTCCAGGCCCCCCAGGCCCCATTTTGGCTCACAGGTAAGTGCAGGGAGGCCCACTAGGCCCAAAACATGGCACGTGGAAGTGCAACACGGCCTCCCCCTGGCCCGTTTTTGCTCCCAGGAGGCTGCAGGGAGACCTAGCCTGTAAGGCTGGGGCACCCAGTCAATCTATTCATGCCTCTCAGCCTCCCAGCTGATCGGCTGGGTCTTCTTTTGTTGCCCTGCACAGGAGAATGGAGCTGAAAAGCAGGTTAGTGGGGTGGGGAGGGAAAGGGGATTTTACAGTATCCTTCCCCTGGAGTGCCGTTATTCTTTTAATTGGATATAGATCTAAACCTAGTTAACCAAATAACAGAATAACACAGCTCTACTATAACCATGTTTTGATAGTTTTCCAAAAATCCAGGTGGATAGCAGTTCATCCAATTTCCTATGAGGCGTCTTCTACCATCCATCATAGCAATAAGAACATCATCGTACATGTTGTTGTTAGTTGCAAAGTCGTGTCCAATCCATTGCGACCCCATGGACAATGTTCCCATTTCTTCTTTTGCCCTCAGTCTTTCCCAGCGTTAAGCTCTTCTCCAGGGAGTCCTTCCTTCTCATTAGGTGGCCTTCTAAAGAGCAGTTCAGGGTTGATCTCCTCTAGGACTGACCGGTTGGATCTCCTTGCAGTCCAAGAGACTTGCAGGAGTCTTCTCCAGCACCAGAGTTCAAAGGCCTCCATTCTTTGGCACTCAGACTTCCTTATGGTCCAACTTTCACAGCCATCCATTGCAACTGGGAAAACCGTAGCCTTGACTATACGCACTTTTGTTGGCAGGGTGATGTTTCTGCTTTTTAGTTTGCTGTCTAGATTTGCCATAGCTTTCCTCCCCCAGGAGCAAGCGTCTTTTAATTTCTTGGCTGCAGTCCCCATCTGCGGCGATCTTGCAAGCAGTAGAATTGTTCTATTCACACTACCCAACGCTTAGCAGACTGGCATGAAAAGAGGCATTCATTCTGCAACTATCTGGAACAATTCACCTCCCTGTTTATCTTATAATTTTCTTACAGACTACCTTTCGCTATATAAATCCTTCTCTGAGTAAGAAAACTGAATGTGAATGTTTTAAATTCTGGGCTTCTGAAGATTACTTCTTTTGATGTTCTTTTATCATTCATTGTATCTTGTTTTGGATACTCTGTCCTTCTCTCCTTTCATATTACCTCCCCTCTTGTGCATTAAGAACAGCTCCCCATTGTATCTTCTAGAAAATGCATAGTCCCACCTTTTTCTTAACAGGAAAAACCTTAGAAACAAGAGTTTTCTCTTCTTGGAAGCGCAATTTCTGTTTTTGGACACTGGATGGCAATAGAAGAAAGGATGTTAGAACGACTGAAAAATTGTCTGAATTCCAGCACAGCTGGAATTGCACATCTGATTATGGAATTAACCCATTTTCTTCCTTCAGAAAACACGCCAAATCTTAAAGTATAGGTAGTCCCCGACTTATGACCATAATAGACTCCCAAATTTATGTTGCTAAGTGAGACAATGGTTAAGGAAATTTTGCCCCGTTTGCGACCTTTCTTGCCACAGTTGTTAAGTGAATCACTGCAGTTGTTAAGCTAATAACACGGTTGTTAAGTGAATCTGGATTCCCCATTGACTTCGCTTGTTAGAAGGTCATAAAAAGGGGATCACATCGTCCCGGGATGCAGCAACCGCCATAAAGATGAGAGAGTTGCCAAGCGAATGAATTTTAATCACATGGCCATGGGGATGGCAGCAACGGCTGTAAGTGTGAAAAATGGTCACAAATCACTTTTTTTCAGTGATGTAATTTTGAACCGTCACTAAATGAAATGTTGTAAGTTGAAGACTTCCGGTACTCAAATCCACTTGGTTTATACAGCATAAAAAGGTAAAGGAAAGCTTCCCCTTGCACATACGTGTTAGTTGTTCCCGACTCTAGGGGGCAGTGTTCATCTCCGTTTCAAAGCTGGAGAGCCAGCGCTGTCCAAAGACGTCTCCGTGGTCATGTGGCCGGCATGACTCAACACCGAAGGCGCATGGAAGGCTGTTACCTTCCCACCAAAGGTGGTTCCTATTTTTTTACTTGCATTTTTACATGCATTCGAACTGCTAGGTTGGCAGAAGCTGGGACAAGTAACGGGAGCTCACTCCATTATGCGGCGCTAGGGATTCGAACCACTGAACTGACAACTTTTCTGATCAACAAGCTCAGCGTCTTACCCACTGAGCCACTGCGTCCCTCAAATTCCAATTACAGTGGGCCAAAAGCTAGACGAATTTACAGTATCCTTCTCCTGGAATGGGGAGGGAATGGGGATTTTGCAGTATCCTTCCCCCGGAGTGGGGGGGGGGGGGAATGGGGATTTTGCAGTAACCTTCCCCTGCCACGCCCACCAAGCCATGCCCACAGAACCGGTAGTAAAAAAAATTGAATTTCACCACTGGTGCCATCTCAATTTTATCATTAGCAATAGCACTTAGACTTATAAGAGTGGTATGGTAGCCTAGAGGTGGAACTAGAGGAGGTTCTGAGTTCGATCCTAGGTAAAGGCAGATATTTCTCTCTCTGGGCACGATGGGAATAGATCTGCTGAATATAACTCCGCATTGGCAACGGGAAGGGCATCCAGCCAGTAAACATTCAGTTGCCCAGACTCCACCCCACAAGGGATTATGGGGTCATTAATATGATGAATAGCACTTTATACCACTTCACAGTGCTTCACTGCCCTCTCTAAGCAGTTTCCAAAGTTTACCTCTTTGTTAACATTTTTCTGTTTCCTATTGTATGGCAACAATCCATTGGTGTTACCAGCCACCAAATGCTTATTTCCATCTCCTTAAGATGTAATGCTATGAAAGGGTTTGGAAAAAAAAAAACACCCTCCTTCCCTTAATGATTTTTTTCTTTCTTCCGATCAGCTCTGAATATAAAACGTCCGAGTCTCATTAGCGCTAAACAGTTGCTTAATAAAAAATAATGGAATTAACAGAGCAGAGTGTCATCTTTTAACTAGCCTTGTTCAATAGTTACAGACAATAATCTACTCAAAATGAAGAATCAACTCAGCAAAAAAGGAAGATTTATTGGGAAGCAACAAGAATTTGGAAGTCTACCGTGATTGAAGCAGTATATAAGCTATTGCAATTAATATGTGGTACCTTACTCAATAGTAATTACCGTGACAGAGATCTTGTGGACAACCATTTAAATATGAGCCAGCCATGTGCAGCAGCTGCCAAAAAAGCCAACACAGTTCTAGGCTGCATCAACAGAGGGAGAGAATCAAGATCACATGAAGGGTTAATACCACTTTATAAAGCCTTGGTAAGGCCACACTTGGAATACTGCATTCAGTTTTGGTCGTCGTGATGTAGAAAAGATGCATGTCAAGCCTACAAGGCATCTTTTCTTTTTGGACTTCAGGCCCACTACACTTTTTATTATTCTGCTATGTACGGGTGAAACTCGAAAAATTAGAATAGAATCCGGAACTTCGTGCCAAAGTTCATTTATTCCAGTAATGCAACTTAAAAGGTAAAACTAATATATGAGATAGACTCATTACATGCAAAGCAAGATAATTCAAGCCGTGATTTGTCATAATTGTGAAGATTATGGCTTACAGCTCATGAAAACCCCAAATCCACAATCTCAGAAAATTGGAATATTGTGAAAAGGTGCAATATTCTAGGCTCAAAGTGTCCCACTCTAAGCAGCTAATTAAGCCATAACACCTGCAAAGGGTTCATGAGCCTTTAAATGGTCTCTCAGTCTGGTTCAGTAGGAATCACAATCATGGGAAAGACTGCTGACCTGACAGTTGTGCAGAAAACCATCACTGACACCCTCCATAAGGAGGGAAAGCCTCAAAAGGTAATTGCAAAAGAAGTTGGATGTTCCCAAAGTGCTGTATCAAAGCACATTAATAGAAAGTTATGTGGAAGGGAAAAGTGTGGAAGAAAAAGGTGCACAAGCAGCAGGGATGACCGCGGCCTGAAGAGGATTGTCAGGAAAAGGCCATTCAAAAGTGTTGGGGGCTTTCACAAGGAGTGGACTGAGGCTGGAGTCAGTGCATCAAGAGCCACCACACACAGACGGATCCTGGACATGGGCTTCAAATGTCGTATTCCTCTTGTCAAGCCGCTCCTGAACAACCAACGACGCCAGAAGCGTCTTACCTGGGCTAAAGAAAAACAGACCTGGTCTGTTGCTCAGTAGTCCAAAGTCCTCTTTTCTGATGAGAGCAACTTTTGCATCTCATTTGGAAACCAAGGACCCAGAGTATGGAGGAAGAATGGAGAGGCACACACTGCAAGAGGCTTTAAGTCCAGTGTGAAGTTTCCACAGGCTGCATTGATTAGAGGAGCCATGTCATCTGCTAGTGTTGGGCCACTGTGCTTCATTAAGTCCAGGGTCAACGCAGCCGTCTACCAGGAGGTTTTGGAGCACTTCATGCTTCCTCCTGCAGACGAGCTTTATGGGGATGCTGACTTCATTTTCCAGCAGGACCTGGCACCTGCCCACACTGCCAAAAGCACCAAAACCTGGTTCAATGACCGTGGGATTACTGTGCTTGATTGGCGAGCAAACTCGCCTGACCTGAACCCCATAGAGAATCTATGAGGCATTGCCAAGAGAAAGATGAGAGACATGAGTCCAAACAATGTAGAAGAGCTGAAGGCCGCTATTGAAGCATCCTGGTCTTCCATAACACCTCAGCAGTGCCACAGGCTGATAGCTTCCATGCCACACCGCATTGAGGCAGTAATTGCTGCAAAAGGGGCCCAAACCAAGTACTGAGTATATATGCATGTTTATACTTTTCAGAGGTCCGATATTGTTCTATGTACAATCCTTGTACATTGTATGGAATATTCTAATTTTCTGAGATTGTGGATTTGGGATTTTCATGAGCTGTAAGCCATAATCATCATAATTATAACAAATCACGGCTTTAACTATCTTGCTTTGCATGTAATGAGTCTTATCTCATATATTAGTTTCACCTTTTAAGTTGCATTATTGAAATAAATGAACTTTTGCACGATATTCTAATTTTTTGAGTTTCATCTGTATTTTCTATTGTGGAAAAATAGGAGGGGGCATTATACAGAGTTGGGTGATAGGTAGCCATAATAACATTCTTTCTAGAAAGTCAAGGTCATCCATTGTCTCTGCACCTGGTCGGAACTGGATGGGTGGAAGCTGCTAGCGTAGCAGTGGAAGATTGGACCATGTGATGGACTTGTGGGTGTGGGGGCAGGGTCTTGAACTTTTAACTGGATGGCAAAACCTGGAAGAAGCTTTCAGATTCAGGTTTTCCCAAATGTACCAACACCGCTCTTTTAATAAATTGGACTTTTGAAGAATATTTTGCCTCGGATTCTGATTTATTTTTTGATGCCATTTGGAATCCTGATAATGTGGAGACTCTAGTGCAGAGTGCAGAGAAGAGCAACAAAGATGATTAGGGGACTGAAGGCTAAAACGGTTGCAGGAACTGGGTATGTCTAGTTTAATGAAAAGAAGGACCAGGGGAGACATGATAGCCGTGTTCCAATATCTCCAGGGCTGCCAGAAAGAAGAGAGAGTCAAACTATTCTCCAAAGCACCTGAGGGCAGGACAAGAAGCAATGGGTGGAAACTAATCAAGGAGAGAAGCAACTTAGAACTGAGGAGAAATTTCCTGACAGATAGAACAATTAATCAGTGGAACAACTTGCCTTCAGAAGTTATGAATGCTCCAACAATGGAAGTTTTTAAGATGTTGGATAACCATTTGTCTGAAGTGGTATAGGGTTTCCTGCCTAAGCAGGGGGTTGGACTAGAAGACCTCCAAGGTCCCTTCCAACTCTGTTATTCCATTTTAGTCTATATATTTTCCCATGATTGATGATGTTGTATAAATCTGGGGCGGTTGCTTCAGCAAATGGTGGAAATTGAATTGATGCTTTCAAATTGTGGTGCTGGAAGATCCAATCTTGAGTCCCTTGAAGATCCAATCAGTCATTCCTAAAGGAAATCAAGCCTGATTGTCCTTTAGAAGGAGAGATTCTGAAGCTGAAGCTCAAAGACTTTGGCCACCTAATGAGAAGAAATAACTTCTTGGAGAAGACCCTCATGCTGGGAAAGATTGAAGGCCAAAGGAGAAGGGGATGGCAGAGGATGGGATGGTTATGTTGTGACTGAAGCTTCACAAGAGCATGAAGCAGACTCTTTGTCCCGACAAAAAATCATTTTATCAATTTACTGTGAATTCTGCTCATTCACATCCAGCAAAGTCTTTAAAGGGAGGATTTATAATCACAGACCTTATCTAGCTTGGAGAGCTGACAGGGCGATATCTGCGAAACTTGGCAAGGAGCCTCGGAGAGTCACGAACCAATTAATTGAAGTAACTGTCTCCTGCAAACTCCACTCCCCTTTTGCTCCTCTTTTATTTCCTCTGGGAGGGGCCATTCATCATCCACCTGTGGCCTTACTCTCAAGTCGACCCCTGTTCTTTAGCTGTTCCCTTCGTCTGGCAACTCTGCGCATGCGCACACTAGGAACAGGCTCCAGCTGTTCCTCTGCCTCACTGATGTCTGACTCTGAAGGCAGCTGAGAACTGGCATATGGCCCTGGCCCCATCTCTGCTTCCGATGCAGAGCCCTCATCAGAGCCTTCCACAGACTCCAGGACTCGCCCAGGTTCCTCCCCAAACTCCTCACTGTCCGAATCTGCTGCCATCTCTGCTAGTCGCTGGTGGGCCACAACAGGTTAGATGGGATCATCAATGCAATACACCTGAGTTTGGACAAACTCTGGGAGACTGTGGAAGACAGTGGGGGGGGCATGCTATGGTCCATTGGATCATGAAGAGTTGGACACGACTTTGATGGTTTAGATGTTAAGTAACATGTGGGAATATGGTTATGGGCTGTGAGATCTATATGCCAGAGCCACAAATCCAATCGGTTCTTTTCCCAAACTACTTTATGCAAATAGAACGAAAATCTTATTTTTGTCAAGCTGATAAAACACAGGAAATACTTTGCACAGGTTATCTAATGCTCCTAGGAAAAATATGTTTGAAAAAAAAATCTGCCTCTGCCTCCCAGCAATTTGCCTCATGGAGCAAACAGCAAGTTTCACTTTCAATTTCTCCCAATCATCAGCTGTTTTGGGCTGCAGGGATTGCTATAGCCCAGTAATGGTGAACCTATGGCACGCATGCAACAGGTGGCACACGGAGCCATTTGTCAGGGCACGTGAGGCGCTGCCCTGTCAGATGGCCAGCGCGTATGTGTGTGCTGGCCAGCTGAGTTCACCCTTTTTTAAAGCCATTTTTGCCCTCCCCAGGCTCCAGAGGCTTTTTAGGAGCCTGGGGAGGGCAAAAAGAGCCTCCCCTCCCCAGAGGCCCTCCAGAGGCTTCATGAGCTTCCCTGAAGCTTCTGGAGTGCAAAAAACCAGCCCTATGGGCAAACCGAAAGTTGGGGAACGGACTTCCGGTTTGCTCGGAGGGTCGTTTTGACTGCTTCGGAGGCTTCAGCGAAGCCTTCTGAAGGTCCCTGGAGCCTTCGGAGCACTTAAAACGACCCTCCAAGCATTTCCGGTTTGCTCGGAGGGTCACTTTGACTGCTTCAGAGGCTTCAGGGAAGCCTCCTGAAGGTCCCTGAAGCCTCCAGAGGGCTTCCGGGGGGGCATGGGAGGCTGTTTTCACCCTCCCTATGCTCCCATAAAGCCTCTGGAGCCTGGGGAGGGCGAAAAAAGCATGCAAAAATGGGGGGGTCGCACTTGTAGTGTGCGCGTGCACACTGGGGGGTCGTGCATTGCATTATGGGTGTGGCACGCCTGCACACGACCCCCCTGTGCTCCCCCAACTTATGGCACACGAGTCAAAAAAGGTTCGCCATCAATGTTATAGCCTATTCAGCCTCCGCAAGCCCCATTTTCCCCTTTTCCTGCAAGGAGGTCAATTGCTGGGAGGCAGAGGCCAAAGGGTTGGGGCTAGTGCCTGGGTGGGGCTACATTCAGTGTATAAGACGCACCCTTATTTTCACCCTCTTTTAGGGAGGAAAAAGGTGCGTCTTATACTCCGAAAAATACGGTAGGTCATTTGAGATGAGGACTTTCCCAATGAAGTATTAATCTCTTCCTGAGCCCTGCTCCTTCAGATATCCATTTGCAATATAATATTTTCCCCTTTTCGTTTGGACACCAGACGATATCCATCACTGGGCTCCTACCTGGCTGAGAAACCACTAGTTGCCATCTTGCAAAATTGCTCCTAGCATCTGAGCTGGCACTTGAAATATGCTTTTACTTTTGGAGACAGTGGTTTTACGATACCTTCTTCCATTTCAGAATATAATGTGTGTGTGTGTGTGTATATGTGTGTGTGTTTTCGTGCGTTTTGGCGGCAGGGAGAAGATAGAGAGTCTCGTTTGAAGAAACACGAGTGTACGATCAATTGGGCAGCCACCAGAAACCTTTTAAAACCATTTTACTGTTTGCATCCAAGTGTCCTTTGCTTAAATATATGACTTCAGGGTTATGCATTATTTACACTACAATTTGTTTGATCAATATTCACGGCTTTGGACCCTGGCACAAGACTGCGGGGGCCCCCAGTCCCAGCCACTTCCTGGAATTCCATCCTTTTTTTCCTTTTTAACGGGTGTGATGAATCACTCAATGGATAATTAAGGGGGTCAATTTGTATTTTTATGAATGGGCAATGGGCCAAGTGTCTCAGCTCATTTTTCCCAACATGGGACTAACAGGTTACTAGGGAGTCCTCGACGTACGACCACAACTGAGCCCCAAATTTTTGTTGCTGTTGCGTGACATTTGTTATGTGGTCTTTGCCAGATTTTATGGCCTTTCTTGCCACATTTCTTAAGTGAATAAATGTTTTCAGTGGCAAGGAGGAGGAGGAGGAGGAGGAGGAGGAGGAGGAGGAGGAGGAGGAGGAGGAGGAGGAGGAGGAGGAGGAGGAGACTTCATTACTTGAGACTTTCAAGACGAGATTGGACTGCCATTAGCCAGAAATGGTGTAGGGTCTCCTGTTTGAGTGGGGGGTTGGACTAGGTGACCTATAAGGTCCCTTCCAACTCTGTTAATCAGAGGAGGGGAGAGGGAGGAGGAAAAAAGAATAAAGAGACTGAGGGGGGGAGGAGGAGGAGGAGGAGGAGGAGGAGGAGGAGGAGGAGGCGGAGGATAGCAAACTGCCCATGATGTCAGAATTCCTTAAAGCACTCTACCAGTAGATGCCCTTTATCCTGGCAAATAATGGTATGTACTGGATGGTGCTTACGGTATTATATTTACTGTGGGATTGCATCCTTTTTACTTTTGAGTACAAGGAAGTTTCTTGTGGTGAATTTCCATGCTTCCTATTCCTGTATATTCACATAATGAATGAGGGTGGCGGGAAGAAGAAGAAGAAGAAGAAGAAGAAGAAGAAGAAGAAGAAGAAGAAGAAGAAGAAGAAGAAGAAGAAGAAGAAGAAGAAGAAGAAGAAGAAGAAGAAGAAGAAGAAGAAGAAGAAGAAGAAGAAGAAGAAGAAGAAGAAGAAGAAGAAGAACTATTTAAAGATTTAAACAAGTCCCCAGTTGAAGAAAAGTTGACAACTTTCATGAAGCATATCAGAAAAAGATCCAAAGAAGCTGCTTCACCTTCCAGCCCAGCTGTAATGCCAAAGCAACCCAGTAGAGAGACACACTGACTCTCTCATTAGAAATTTTATAAAAAATGAACAAATGTGAAAAACGAAACTGGTCCTGCCAGAATCTTGGGAGGCTGCTCTGAAAAGAAGTGATTTAGAATTGCTCCCAGCCTGCATAAAGCTTTCCTCCCGAGACATTAAAATGCCGGCGGAGTTGTAATGTCTGTGCATTTTCAAAGAAGCTCCTGATTCCTGGAAAGGATTCTTTTTTTCAAAACGAATTAGTAATTAGTATGCTTTCAATTTAAATAGCATGAATTAATTGCTGAGAGCGTTGCAAGGAAGTCTTGGTGCTAAAACAAAAACACATTAAATGAGCCCTTTAGAATGAGGATCCCACGTGCTGAGGTTCTATTGGAGGGATGGGATTTTGGCTGCAAAACTCCAGATGAGGGCCAGATGGAAGCTAAGTATTTATATAGGAAGGGAGGGAGGGAGGGTAGGAAGGAAGGAAGGACGGAGGTCGGAGGGAGGGAGGAAGGAGGGAGGGAGAGAGGGAAGGAAGGAAGGAGGGAGGGAAGGAAGGGAAGGGAGGAAGGAGGGAGGGAGGGAAGGAAGGGAGGGAGGGGAGGAAGGAGGGAGGAAGGAGGGAGGGAAGGAAGGAAGGACGGAGGTTGGAGCAGGAACGTGCCGTCAGGGGAGGCAGGGGAGGCAGAGCCTCACCGCTCTCATCATGAAAAGAAAAAAAAGGGGGGAAAGGGAAAAGACGCTGAGGAGCCTCGGGGAATGGGACCACGTGTGCAGGACAGAGGGAGGTGCAGGAGGCTCCTTTAGCCTCAGCCTCCCTCCTGCACACGTGGTCCCATTCCCCTCCTTCTGTTGGGTTCTGATGCTGGAGCTCATGGTTCCAGGGCGAATACGCATGCGCGAGCGGCTCCCTTCCTCGCACTGAGCAACGGCGGGTTTACGGGAAGTTGCTCACGAAAGCGGAAAGTGTGACAGACTTTTCAGACCGGCGGCTACCATTTCCCTGCCAGCTCGCTCGCGAAGGGACCCTGGAAACGGAGTCATGGCCGGCGCCCTGTTAAGAATTGCGCTGCTGAAAGAGACAGAGAGAAAAAGCAGATGTATTTTTTTTTACAATTATTATTTTGTGATACGATATTGAACGTAGCGCTTAGAAAGCCATGGCTGATTCCAAGAAAACTAAGCGGGGTCAGATTTGATTAATCTTCGGTTAGGATGGGGACCCAGGAAATCCTAGGCGGGGAATGGGACCACGTGTGCAGGAGGGAGGCTGCCTCAGCCTCCTGCACACGTGGTCCCATTCCCCGCCTTCCTGATGACGTCACCAGCCTCACCAGCCATAAACCTCACCGCACGTCACTGGGTTGGAGGGAGGGAGGGAGGGAGGAAGGAAGGAGGGAAGGAAGGAGGGAGGGAGGGAAGGGAGGAGGAAGGAGGGAGGGAAGGAAGGAGGGGGGAGGAAGGAAAGGGAGGAAGGGAAGGGAGGAAGGAGGGAGGGATAGAAGGAAGGGAGGGAAGGAGGGAAGGGAGGAAGGAAGGAGGGAGGGAAGGAAGGAAGGAGAGAGGGTGGGAGGGAGGGAAGGAAGGAAGGAAAGAAGGAAGGAAGGAGGGAGGGAGGGAAAGAAGGAGGTAGCCCTCTCAGGGAACCAGTAGAAAACTGGTTAGGAACCTACCATTGGCTCACTTCGTTACGCAGCACTAGGGATTCAAACCACGGAACTAATTCATCTCAGATGAAGGTATGTCTGCAAAGCATTGGGTAAGACATTAAATTCTTCTGTACATTTACTGTAACTACAATAATAGAATACCTTTAAATATCAGCATGTCCTTCTCTAAAAAAAAAAGTGGTTTTATTTTCTTTCCAGCCTTTTAATGGAATAATTGGTGGATCTTTAGTTACAAAAGAGTTTGAGCGCCCTCAACCTCATAATCCATTCGCAGGGAAAATGTGGAGTGCATTTATTTAAGTTCTAATCATGCTTCAGCCACTAAGATGGGCATTATCTTCTGATTACAGTGAAGACGTTTTGATACCAAAAGCCGGGCATTCATCATCCCCCTTTCATCTGACAGCTAATTCCCCTTTGATTCACAAGCCACAGTGAAGGATTAGAAATGTTCGTTTTGTCACACTGCTCCCAGCTGATTTCTTCCCATCTTGCACTAATCTTCAAAATTGTCTTTAAAGTGAGAGGGCAGATTATGATATCCCCGCCATTAAAACAAAAACAACTCCCCTCCACACACACACACACCAATCCTTAAGTGCTTTTGATACGATCTAATCGGTAGTCCAAGAGGATTCTATCAAATCTGCTTTCAAGAGCCTTAAAACAAGCAGCGGGAAAGGCAAAGAGGAAGAAACCGAGTTCTTTTCAACAAGGCTGTGATTGGGGCAAACCTTCCGCCATGTTTAGACACCGTTTTGTCTAGTGGCAAAGCCTAGAAACCAGGAGACAGGGAGTTCAAATTCTGCCTTAGGCCCATCACCAGGAGATGTTGAGTTCTAGTTCTTTTTGTTAACAGATTAACAGAGTTGGAAGGGACCTTGGAGGTCATTTCTCACACTTATCATGGTTGCAACACCCCCCCCCCCAGGGTCATGTGATCAAAATTCAGATGCTTGGCAATTACTTATTTTGCAGAATGACAAAAGGGACCTTGGAGGTCTTCTAGTCCAGCCCCCTGCTCCGGCAGGAAACTCTAACACCATTTCAGACAAATGGTTGACTAATCTCCTCCTCCTCCTCCTCTTTTTCTTCCTACTCTTCATCAATACTGTTTCAGCTTAACCTCCAGAATTCTGTTCTTCTTCCAATCAGTGTCCTTCTCCTTCTCTTCATCAGTACTGTTTCAGCTTAACCTTAACAGTTGAGCTTGGCAACTGACTTATTTTGCAGAATGATAGAAGGGACCCCGGAGATCTTCTATTCCAACCTCCCTGCTCAAGCAGGAGACCCTACATTATTTCTGACAGATGGCAGTCCAGTCTCTTCTTGAAAGCCTCCAGTGATGAAGCTCCCACAACTTCCAAAGGCAACTTCTGTTCCATGGGTTGATTGCTCTCACCGTCAGAAAATTTCTCCTTATTTCCAGGTTGAATCTCTCCTTGGTCAGTTTCCATCCATGATTCCTCGTCTGGCCTTCAGGTGCCTTGGAAAATAGCTTGACCCCCTCCCCTCTGGGGCAGCCCCTCAGATATTGGAAGACTGCTATCATGTCTCCCCTGGTCCTTCTCTTCACTAGACCCAGTTCTAGTGCTTAAGAAGAGTTTGGACTGGAAAAAGATTCATGGGGGGGAAATTGGAATTTCGATCTTATATATGTTGATGGCAGCAAGACTACTGTAAGCACAGAAATGGAAGGACAGTTCAATTCCCACCATGGACGAATGGCCACAGAAGCTGATGGAGTAGGCAGAGATGGCTAAATGGACCATTTTGATCAAAGGAAAGAACATAATTACTTTTGTTTCTGCTTGGAGACCACAGTCAGCCCTGAAGTTGGCCTGACTGAGGCCATTTTGAGACTTTATTGCTGACACACTGGAGAAGATGATGATGATGATGAAGGAGGAGGAGGAGGAGAGGAGGAGGAGGAGGAGGAGGAAGAGGAAGAGGAAGAGGAAGAGGAAGAAGAAGAAGAGGAGGAAGAGGAGGAGGAGGAGGAGGAGGAGGAGGAGGAGGAGGAGGAGGAGGAGGAGGAAGAGGAAGAAGACTACTACTGATTGGAAGAACCTAACACAGTATTGATGAAGAGAAGCAGAAGGAGAAGCAGAAGGAGAAGGAGACTGATTGGAAGAAGAACAGAATTGTGGAGGTTAAGTGAAACAATATTGATGAAGAGAAGGAAGAGGAAGTGGAGGAGGAGGAGGAAGAAGAGGAGGAGGAGATTGGTCAACCATTTGTCTGAAATGGTATTAGACTTTCCTGCCTGAGTAGGGGGCTGGACTAGAGGACCTCAAAGGTCCCTTTTGTCATTCTGCAAAATGTGTCAGTTGCCAAGCATCTGAATTTTGATCACATGACCATGCGGGGGATGTTGCAACCATCATAAGTGTGAGAAATGGTAACAAATCACCTTTTTCAGTGCTCTTGTTCCTTCAAAGTAAGAAAATGGTTAAAAGTCAAAGGTTACCCCTGCTTTAGTTGGTCTTAACATATTTGGATTACTGCTGTGTTTATGTTCATACTGAATGGTTAAGATCAAGACAGGATCTGAATTATGCATGATCTGCTGTCACTTTGTTCCACGCAACCTTTTTCATCCTGGCACGAATCTTGCGGTAATGCCATGCTCCATTTAGGATGAAAACTACCTCCGCTATTTCTTTCTCTTTTTTAAAAAAATAATTCCTGCTGATTCCTCGTACCAGATCAGTTAAGATTGTGGGAAAAGCTTAGAGATTCCAGGCAATTCCTGTCTGTCATATTAAATTTCCATTAGCAAGCAGATCTAGACAGGTCTCAAGTTCAGCCTTTCTGAAGTATTGTAATTTCAGAGTATAAGACGCACTTCTCCCCTCCCTAAAAGAGGGTGAAAAGTTTCCGTTTGAAACCCATTCAAGGCTGCGTGGATCGCCTGAGCACATGGCTGTCAATCGCCACCTCTGTGCATCGCATTTTCAGCCTCTGCCTGCCCCATTTTTGGCCTCTGCTGTACGTCACATTTTCGGGCGGCGATTGTTTTAAGAGTTGGAAGGGACCTTGGAGGTCTTCTAGTCAAACCCCCTGCCTAGGCAGAAAACCCTATACCATTTTAGACAAATGGCTATCCAACATTTTCTTAAAAACTTCACTTTCTTAAAAAGTGATGGGGCATTCACAACTTCTGGAGCAAGCTGTTCCACTGATTAATTGTTCTAACTGTCAGGAAGTTTCTCCTCAGTTCTAAGTTGCTTCTCTCCTTGATTAGTTTCCACCCATTGCTCCTTGTCCTGCCCTCAGGTGCTTTGGAGAATAGCTTGACTCCCTCTTCTTTGTGGCAACCCCTGAGATATTGGAACACTGCTATCATGTCTCCCCTACTCCTTCTTTTCATTAAACTAGACATGTCCAGTTCCTGCAACCGTTCTTCATATGTTTTAGTCTCCAGTCCCCTAATCCTCTTGGTTGCTCTTCTCTGCACTTCCTCTAGAGTCTCCACATCTTTTTTACTTTGTGCCAACCAAAACTGAATGCTGTATTCCAAGTGTGGCCTTACCAAGGCATTATAAAGTGGTATTAACACTTCACATGAACTTGATTCTATCCCTCTGTTGATGCAGCCTAGAACTGGGTTGGCTTTTTTGGAAGCTGCTGCACACGGCTGGCTCCTATTTAAATGGTTTGCCACTGGAAGTCCCTCTCACAGTTACTACTGTTGAGCAAGGTACCACCAATACTGTACCTATGCATTTCGTTTTTCTTGCCTAAATGTAGATTGGCGGTGATGTGCTTTGGTGATCCCCGCAATCTTGAACGGGTCTCAAACAGAGTGTTCGGAACAGGGGCTAAAATGGCAACCCGGAACAGCTGGAGGAGAAGCAAAATGTCTTCAAGGAAAAAACAAAGTCCATTTGCCTTTTGAAAAAGTGTCTTTGGGTCAACCATTACCTGGATGACTGAGAATCTCAATGTTCAACCATGTGTCTTTCTCCACCAATACCACAACTTCCTCTGTTTATGAAATTCATGGGCATAAGAGAGGACATTCTCCAAGGCACCTGAGGGTAGAACAAGAAGCAATGGGTGGAAACTAATCAAGGAGAGAAGCAACTTAGAACTAAGGAGAAATTTCCTGACAGTGAGAACAATCAATCAGTGGAACCACTTGCCTCCAGAAGTTGTGAATGCCCCAACACTGGAAGTCTTTAAGAAGATGTTGGATAGCTATTTGTCTGAAACGGTATAGGGTTTCCTGCCTAGGCAGGGGGTTGGACTAGAAGACCTCCAAGGTCCCTTCCAACTCTACTATTGTATTGTATTGTATTAGAGAAAGAGGATTCCCCGCACCCCGTCTGTCATGCTTCTCAATTTATTTTAAATGTATGAATCAAATAAGATGTGAAAGGATGTGAATCCCTGTAAATCACTGTGTTAAATTTAGCCATTACATTAATCCAAAGTAATGCTGTTGATATTCAGTTAATTCAATCTTCATGCCCAACTACTGATTAAGTCTTTTAATCTGGTCCCATTCTCTTTTTGTTTGCCAAAGGACGCCTGACATTGAAAGCTGGACTAGATATCTCTGTCTATAAATCTTCCTACTGCTTTAATCTCTGTCTACTTTACCAAACCTTACTCCGACCACACTTGGAAGTCTTCATCCAATTTCGGTTACCACAATTTTTAAAGAAAGGATGTTGAGATGGAAAGAGTGCAGAGAAGAGCAACAAAGATTATTAGGGGGCTGGAGGCTAAAACATATGAAGAGTTCTAGTGGACAACCATTTAAATAGGAGCCAGCCATGTGCAGCAGCTGCCAAAAAAGCCAACACAGTTCTAGGCTGCATCAACAGAGGGATAGAATCAAGATCACGTGAAGTGTTGATGCCGCTTTATAATGCCTTGGTAAGGCCACACTTGGGATACGGCATTCAGTTCTGGTCGCCATGATGTAAAAAAGATGTGGAGACTCTAGAAAGAGTGCAGAGAAGAGCAACAAAGATGATTAGGGGACTGGAGACTAAAACATATGAGGAACGGTTGCAGGAACTGGGTATGTCTAGTTTAATGAAAAGAAGGACTAGGGGAGACATGATAGCAGTCTTCCAATATCTCAGGGGTTGCCACAAAGAAGAGGGAGTCAAACTATTCTCCAAGGCACCTGAGGGTAGAACAAGAAGTAATGGGTGGAAACTAATCGAGGAGAGAAGCAACTAAGAACTGAGGAGAAATTTCCTGACAGTGAGAACAATTAATCAGTGGAACAGAAGTTGCCTCCAGAAGTTGTGAATGCTCCAACACAGGAAGTCTTTAAGAAGATGTTGGATAGCCATTTGTCTGAAATGGTATAGGGTTTCCTGCCTAGGCAGGGGGTTGGACTAGAAGACCTCCAAGGTCCCTTCCAACTCTACTATTGTATTGTATTGTAAGAACAGTCGAAGGATTTGGGTTTGCCTAGTCTATTAAATACAGGTACACAGTGACTCAGCGGCTAAGCTGCTGAGCTTGTCGATCAGAAAGGTCGGCAGTTTGGCTGTTCAAATCCCTAGCACCGCGTAACGGATCGAGCTTCCCTTACTTGCTGCAGCTTTGGCCAACCTAGTAGTTTGAAAGCATGCAAGTAGAAAAATGGGAACCACCTGTGGTAGGAAGTTAACAGTGTTCTGTGCAGCTTCGGCATTTAATCATGCCAGCCGCATGATCACGGAGACGTTTTCAGACAGTGCTGGCTCCTTGGCTTTGAAATGGAGATGAGCACTGCCCCCTAGAGTCGGGAACAACTAGTACATATGTGGGGGGGGGACCTTTACCTCTAGACTAGTAAATAGAAGGACTAATGGTGACATGATAGCAGTCTTCCAATATTTGAGGAGCTGCCACAAAGATGAGTGGGTCAAACTATTTTCCAAAGCACCTGAAAGCAAGCCAAGACACAACGGATGGAAAATAATCAAGGAGAGAAAGAACTTAGAACTAAGGGGAAATTTGCTAACAGAGAGAACAATCAACCAGTGGAACAGCTGGCCTTCAGACATTGTGGTTGCTCCATCACAGGAGGCTATTAAGGAAAGACTGGGCAGTCATTTGTCTGAAATGATTAAAGGGTCTCCTGCTCAAGCAGAGGGTTGGTCTAGATGACCTCCAAGGTCCCTTCCAACCCTGTTAGTCTATTCTATTAAAAAAGAGGGTTGGACTAGAAGACCTCCAAGGTCCCTTCCAACCCTGTTAGTCTATTCTATTAAAAAAGAGGGTTGGACTAGAAGACCTCCAAGGTCCCTTCCAACTCCGTTATTCTATTCTATAAAAAACAGAGAGTTGGACTAGATGACCTCCAAGGTCCCTTCCAACTCCATTATTCTATTCTATTAAAAAAGAGGGTTAGACTAGAAGACCTCCAAGGTCCCTTCCAACTCGTTATTCTATTCTATAAAAAACAGAGGGTTGGGCTAGATGACCTCCAAGGTCCCGTCCAACTCCGTTATTCTATTCTATAAAAAACAGAGGGTTGGGCTAGAAGACCTCCAAGGTCCCTTCCAACTCCGTTATTCTATTCTATAAAAAACAGAGGGTTGGACTAGATGACCTCCAAGGTCCCGTCCAACTCCGTTATTCTATTCTATTAAAAAAGAATTAAGGAGAAGGTGATCTCTCCATCCACAACTTTGTTTTCACACAGGAGCCTTCTGTTAATTCCCAGCACTTTTCAAAGCAAAGTAGAGTCCCACAGATGTTCTGATTTTGAGAGGGAGGGAGGGAGGGAGGGGTAGCAAGTGTAGGAGAGGGGAGAGGAAGGGGAGGATGAGGGGAGGAGTAGGGGAGAGGAAGGGGAAGAAGAAAAGAGAAAGGAGAGGAGGCAAGAAGAAAGTAGAGAAGAAGGAAGGGCAGGAGAAAGAGAGAGGGAAGAGGAAGTAGAGTTGTACTATAAGATGGATGTACAGGATGGCAGGAAAGCAATCTCGAATATATTATTATATCCTTAGGGGAAGAATGGAATTATAAATGTTAAGGGACAATGCATAACACTAAAAAGATCTATGAGAAATGTATATTTGTGAAATGCATGTATGTATGAGTAAGAAAAAAAACTTTTCAAAAATAAAAGATGTCCTGATTTTGTGCCACTCTCCTGTGGATCGCTCTTTCTAACTTGCAAACGCTAGCGCATCTGGGGAGACATAGCTTAACTTAGCTTGTCAGAGCTGGGCACTGCAAGGCTTCATTGCCGTGATTGATTATTTCAATTTATACAGCTGCCCTTCTCCAATCCATGACTCTAGACAGCTCGCAATAATTAAAAACCAATATGAAAAAAAAAGACCAGCAATATAAAAAGCCCTATATAAATAAACAGGCTCTTCGCTTGCAACTCGCCACAATGAAATGGCGCTTCATTTTGTGGTCTCCGTAGGCTTACAATCTATCTCCCTCCACCCAGTTCTCTTACAAAGCAACTTTGACTGGATATATAGTTGACCCCTTAGAGAAATTAGCTTTGCTGCTACAGTTGCATGTTTGATCCTCTAGGTGGCCTTTATTTTGGCCCAGTTAGAAATAATTAGTGCTTTATACTGTAATTAATGATTAGTTAGAAATTGGTGTTGGGATTGATTAGCCAAGGTGCCGGCCTAGCAATCAGGAGGAGATTGGGAGTTATAGTTCTGCCTTAGGCATGAAAGCTGACTGGATAACTTTGGGGCAGTCACCAGAAGACTGAAAGGGTTAACTCTGAAGCTGGCCTGACTGAGGCCATCTTGGAAGCCACAGTGCTGCCACAATGATGCTGAGGGATAGGGAGGGGGGGGGAGATAGCTGGGGTATTGTAGCCAAAACAAAATAGTTTCCCCTGAGAACCAAGGACATTCCCACAGGTGGCTGAAGAGAGGAGGAGTGAAGTTTCCAAGCAACTGGATAGTACCTTGATTGGACGGTGTGATGGATTATTTGGGAAAGGGGGCGGGAAACTTTTACTTTTAATTAGGTGAAAACTGTGGGAACTTTTAGAGTCGGTTTTCACCAGTCTGTGCCAATATGATATATCCAATAAACCTGTTCTTTGAGGAAGCTACTTGCCTCGGAATTCTGTTTGCTATGGGTGCATTTCTTGGAACCCTGACAGGGAGTTCTAGTCCCACTTTAGGAATGGAATCCAACTGGGTGAGTTTAGGCCACTCTTTGCAGGCCCAACCTACCTCACAGGGTTGTTGTCATGAAGAAAATAGGAGGATGTCTGCTCCTATATATTATATGTGCATATCTGTGCATGTGTGTGTGCACCTCTGTGCATGTGTGTGCGTGTCCATGCATGTGCGACCATCCATACATTCACACGCATATGCGCATGTCTGCACATGCAAATGTGCTTGTCAGTACATTCGCGTGTACGGCCGTGCATGCACGGCCGTGCATGCACATGCGCCTGTCCACACAAGCACGCATTTGCATGCATGCACCTTTCAGTTTGGGCATGCGCGGGTGCAGAGTTTGGGCACTCGGTGTCTAAAAGATTCCCCATCACTACATTAAGCCATAATAAGAATTGCCCAAAGCCCCTACATTACATCATCACCCAGCATGATTCAAGCTGGCCCCATGGGAGTCTGACAACCAATCAGAGTACATTTCTTACACAGGAACAGGAAGCTCCAAGGCGAGGCCAAGAGAAGGTATAAATCTCTCGCGCGCGCGCACTCCTGTGCTTTTTCTTTGCTCAGGACCTCAAACCATGTGCTCCTGCCCACCATTAAATAACCTTTCCAAGCAGTCTCCATGTTTCCAGTGTCTTTCTCCCCACTTGGAACTGAATTCTTCCAACACTCACTTAACAACTGTCTTGCTTAGCAACATAAATTTGGGGCTCAGTTGTGGTGCTACGTCCGTGATGGTGAGCCTATGGCACATGTGCCAGAGGTGGCACGCAGAGCCCTCTCTGTGGGTGTGCATGCTTTTGCCAGCTGCTCTTCTTGTTTCCGGCATGCATGCACGCTGGCCAGCTGGTCTTTGTGCCCGCCGGAGTGCCAGAAATCCAAAGACCAGCTGGCCATGCATACACCAGAAACCCAGACTAGGTGACCGGCACATGCATGCACACTTCAGGTTTCCGGTACTCCAGCATTCCAGCACACGTGCCTTCCGGTTTGGTCACTGGGTGCCAAAAAGATTCACCATCACTGTCCTAAGTTCAGGATTACTTGCATCAAAATAGCTTTGCTGCTGCAATTGCCTGTTTGATCCTCTAGATGGCAGGATGCCACAGGCACTAGCTTAAATTCCTGCCCTATAGTTCACCTTAAATAAAATAACAATAAAAAAAGGCCTGAATTAGATTTGATTCTCCTATCAGCAGAAGCTTAAAACAGAGGGGAAACAGGGTCTGTTCTGAATGCTTCTTCTTTTTTTTTATATGCTTGCTGTTGCCAGGGCAACCGTTTTCCCCGGGTATCCTAAATGCTCAGCCACTTTGACACTTTTCTGATTCCAGTTCTTAGAAAATTAAGCCTGTGTCACACCATCGGTGCAGGAAGAAACTATTAGAGAATAACGACGGTGTCAAAAACAGCAACACCAGATTCTGAAAAAGGTGGCATTTTTTTTCTAGACTTCTGAGCGAAAGACGTGTTGGATGCAACTTTGGAGTAAGGGGAGGCTGGAAATGGGAATGCCATTCAAAAGGTGGTGGTAACCCCAGGAAAAAAGCAATGGGTGAGGCTTAGAATGAAGCCAGGTGCAGAAAAAGATTCACCGAGTCAGGAAGCGCATAACAGAATAGAATTCTTTATTGGCCAAGTGTGATTGGACACCCAAGGAATTTTTCTTTGGTGCATTTGCTCTCTGTGTACATAAAGAAAAATAAAATAGAATACATTCATCTAGAATCATAAGATACAACACTTGGTCCTAGTCTTAGGTTACTAATAAGCAATCAAATTATACTAGGAAACAAAACAATATAAATTGTAAAGATACAAGCAACATGGTTATAGTAAGTGGGAAGAGATGGGTACTAGGAAGGAAGAAAAGAATAATAGTAATACAGTCTTAGTAAGTAATATGACAGTGTTGTGGGAATTAGTTGTTTAGCAGAATAATTCCTCTGTAGAACAGAATTAGCAGCTCTTTGGGCAGTTTGAGTTTTCTGAGTTGGCGCAGAAAAAACATTCTTTGCTTATGCTTTTTGATGTTAGGTGTCCATTTTAAGATTTGAGATATGATAGAACCTAGAAACTTGAAGATCTCTACTGTTATTCTACAGAATAACAGCAGCTGCCAAAAAAGCCAACACAGTTCTAGGCTGCATCAACAGAGGGATAGAATCATGATCACGTGAAAAAACCACTTTATAAGGCCTTGGTAAGGCCACACTTGAAATATTGCATTCAGTTTTGGTTGCCACGATGTAGAAGAGATGTGGAGACTCTAGAAAGAGTGCAGAGAAGAGCAACAAAGATGATTAGGGGACTGGAGACTAAAACATATGAAGAACGTTTGCAGGAACTGGGTATGTCTAGTTTAATGAAAAGAAGGACTAGGGGAGACCTGATAATAGTATTCCAATATCTCAGGGGTTGCCACAAAGAAGAGGGAGTCAAACTATTCTCCAAGGCACCTGAGGGTAGAACAAGAAGCAATGGGTGGAAACCAATCAAGGAGAGAAGCAACTTAGAACTGAGGAGAAATTTCCTGGGAGTTAAAACAATTAATCAGTGGAACAGCTTGCCTCCAGAAGTTGTGAAGGCCCCAACACTGTAAGTCTTCTGTTCAACGCATATGTGAAGCCGCTGGGTGAGATCATCCGTGGTTTTGGGGTTGAGTACCATCTGTACGCTGATGATACTCAGTTGTACATCTCAACCCTTGGATCTTGGAGTCCTAGTGGACAACCATTTAAATATGAGCCAGCAGTGTGCAGCAGCTGCCAAAAAAGCCAACACAGTTCTAGGCTGCATCAACAGAGGGATAGAATCAAGATCACGTGAAGTGTTAATACCACTTTATAATGCCTTGGTAAGGCCACACTTGGAATACTGCATTCAGTTCTGGTCGCCACGATGTAAAAAAGATGTGGAGACTCTAGAAAGAGTGCAGAGAAGAGCAACAAAGATGATTAGGGGACTGGAGACTAAAACATATGAAGAACGTTTGCAGGAACTGGGTATGTCTAGTTTAATGAAAAGAAGGACTAGGGGAGACCTGATAATAGTATTCCAATATCTCAGGGGTTGCCACAAAGAAGAGGGAGTCAAACTATTCTCCAAGGCACCTGAGGGTAGAACAAGAAGCAATGGGTGGAAACCAATCAAGGAGAGAAGCAATTTAGAACTGAGGAGGAATTTCCTGACAGTGAGAACAATTAATCAGTGGAACAGCTTGCCTCCAGAAGTTGTGAATGCCCCAACACTGGAAGTCTTTAAGAAGATGTTGGATAGCTATTTGTCTGAAACGGTATAGGGTTTCCTGCCTTGGCAGGGGGTTGGACTAGAAGACCTCCAAGGTCCCTTCCAACTCTACTATTGTATTGTATTGTATTGTATAACCCCAAGCCACCCCAACGAGGCTGTCGAAGTGATGTCCCGGTGTTTGGAAGCCGTCGGGGTCTGGATGGGGGACAACAGACTCAAACTCAACCCCTCCAAGACTGAGTGGCTGTGGCTACCGGCGCCTCGGTTCAGCCAGTTGATTCCATCACTGGCCATAGGGGGCGAACAATTGCCCTCTGTGGAACGGGCGCGCAATTTGGGCGTCCTCCTAGACGCCCAGCTGTCAATGGATGATCATGTGGCAGCCGTGGCAAGGGGGGCGTTCCACCAGGTTCGCCTGGTGCGCCAATTGCGCCCCCTTCTGGACCGTGATGCCCTACGCACAGTCACTCATGCACTGGTGACGTCTCGCCTGGACTACTGTAACGCTCTCTACATGGGGCTTCCCTTGGGACGCGCCCGAAGACTGCAGCTAGTCCAGAACGCAGCCGCGCGGGTAGTCATGGGGAGTACTAGGTACTCCCACGTAACACCTCTCCTGCGCGAGCTGCACTGGCTACCTGTGGTCTTTCGGGTGCGTTTCAAGGTTCTGATCACCATCTTTAAAGCGCTCCATGGCATAGGGCCTAGTTACCTGCGGGATCGCATCCTCCCACATACATCCCTGCGGCCAATCCGCTCTCACAGGGAGGGCCTTCTCCTGGTGCCGTCCACGAGGCAATGCCAACGGGTGACACCAAGGAGTAGGGCCTTCTCTGTGATGGGCCCAACCCTCTGGAATGACCTCCCCCCCGATATTAGAACCACTACTGACCTCCGCTCCTTCCGACAGAAACTGAAGACACACCTGTTCCGACTGGCTGGTTTGGCATAATTTTAACGTCTACCTCCTGGCATACACATTCTTACTGGTTTTTAGAGGGATATTGTTTTAAATTTAACTTGATATTTTAAACTTTTGTATTGATTTATTTATTAGCTGTATGGTTTGGCATATTTTACCCTCCTCTTATACATTTATATAGTTATTTCTATGTTTTAATCTGTTGTATTTTAATACGGACTGTACACCGCCCCGAGTCCCTTTCGGGAGAGGGGGCGGTATATAAACGCTAATAATGAATGAATGAATGAATGAATTTAAGAAGATGTTGGATAGCCATTTGTTTGAAATGATATAGGGTTTCCTGCCTAGGCAGGGGGTTGGACTAGAAGACCTCCAAGGTCCCTTCCAATTCTGCAATTGTATTGTATTGTGTTGTAGAATAACAGAGTTGGAAGGGACCTTGGAGGTCTTCTAGTCCAACCCCCTGTTCAAGCAGAAGACTCTATGCCATTTCAGGCAAATGGTTGTCCAATCTCTTCTTAAAAGCCTCCAGGAGCATTCTCTTCAATCAGATTTGAACATTGGCTGCTCAATACTGTCCAAGTTCAGGTCAACCTTCTTGAGATGTTTCCACTCATCTTCGCTGCAGATTGTATTAGCACCACAGGAAATAATGTTATAAGAAATGTCCCAAAAGTGGTTTTTCCCAAAAGGCAACTGGACATTCTTGCTTTTTAAAAAAATGTTTCCCTTCTCATCCAAGAACCTTCGCCTCATGACCTGGAATGCTTGAGAAATAATAACAATAATAATCAACCATTAGCGCCAGTCAATGATATTTGTGATGCATTTTTGAGTGTTCAGTTGACTGAGTTTCATGTTTAATGAATAAAGTATAATAATAATAATAATAATAATAATAATAATAATAATAATAATGATGATGATGATGATGATGAGGAGGAGGAGGAGGAGGAGGAGGAGGAGGAGGAGGAAGAGGAGGAGGAGGAGGAGGAGGAGGAGGAAGAAGAAGAAGAAGAAGAAGAAGAAGAAGAAGAAGAAGAAGAAGAAGAAGAAGAAGAAGAAGAAGAAGAAGAAGAAGAAGAAGAAGAAGAAGTCCTGCCCTCTGTGGCTTTGGAAAATAAACATAGACATCCATCAACATTTGCCGATAGAAATAATCTTTGGAAAGAGGTGTAATTCTCTTGAGTGGATGTTGTTCTTGAAGAAGGTCAAAAGATATGAGTTAATTTTTTCTATTATTATTTTTGTCTATGGAGATTCTCAGTCATCCAGGTCATGGCTGTCCCGAAGGTGCTTTTTCAAAAGGCAACTGGACTTCGCTTTTCCTTGAAGTTCTTTTGCTTCTTAGCCAAGATGCTTCTTCAGTGGATGAGAAGCGACGTGTCTTCAAAGAAAAACAAAAGAAAGTCCAGTTGCCTTTTGAAAAATACATTTGGGTGTCCTATTTTCCATTCAGCAAGTCTTTCAACGTCCATCAGCAGCTTCCTGCGGTTCTGATGATCCATCCATTAAACCCCAAGAGAAGAGAGAACTCTGGACGCCAATGTTCTTCAGATAAGGAAGTGTAATGAGCCAGACAAGCTTCAAAAGGAGCTATCACTGAGCTGTCATGGAGCACAGGAGCAGGAGCAGCTAGAAGCATCACTATGGGAAAGTTGGAAGACATTCACAAACCCTCAAACTTTTTAAAATTACTTTTGACATTTGTTGCAAGTTTAAATTCATTCTGAGCCTTAGCTTTCCTGGCTTCATCTTTGAGGATTCGAGCTATGTACAGACAATGGATAAATAGACAGACAGATAACATAGATGATAGATGATAGATAGATAGATAGATAGATAGATAGATAGATAGATAGATAGATAGATAGATAGACAGACAGACAGACAGACAGACAGACAGACAGACAGATTTAGATGATAGAAGATAGATGACATAGAGATAGAAGGATGACAGAAAGATGATAGAAGATAGATGATAGATGAGAGAGGGGGGGAGAGATAGAAAGATGATAGAAGATGATAGATAGATAGATAGATAGATAGATAGATAGATAGATAGATAGATAGATGATAGATAGACAGATTATAGATATCTACCCACCCATCCATCTATCCATCCATTCATCCACCCTTTCATGTCTATCTATCTGTCTGTCCATCCATACATCCGTCCATCCATCATCTACTCATCCACCCTTTCATGTCTGTCTGTCTGTCTGTCTGTCCGTCCGTCCATCCATCCATCCATCCATCCATTCATCCACACTTTCATGTCTCTATCTGTCCGTCCGTACGTCCATCAATCCATCAAGCCAGCCAGCCAGCCAGCCAGTTACATAGATAAATCTATCTGTCATCTATGTATCTATTATCTAGCCATCCGTCCACTCTGTCTGTCTGTCTGTTGGTCTGTCTATCATTTCTCTCTCTCTCTCTCTCTCTCTCTCTCTCTCTCTCTCTCATCTCTCTCTCAAACCACCCAGTCACCCCACCATCCAGCCACCCAGCCACCTAACCATATCCATCTATTCATCCTTCCATCCACCCCATATGATGATCATTTCAATGGAATTCAAGGATTGCATAGTTGTTTCTGCCATTGATTGTTGCCCAATCAGAGTTAGGAAATGGTACAATTATTTGTGATTAACATGCAGTCGAGCAGGATTTGCCACACATTTCGGATGTCAGAATTTCTCTTGCAGCTTTCTAATGTTGCCTGTCAGATACCTCTGGCCTGATCATAAAAGGATGATCTCGCAATCTCTAAGAGAGACACATATTTTGTGATAATGCCATGACTTTGTCTCCTTATGATGATTGATGGAGAGGCAATCATTCTGCCTCCTGGATATTGATACAAGGCTGTGAGAGGTTTTGCTATCTTAGTGTGCAGTGTATGAAACCACAATTCCCTCTTTCCAGCCCAGATTTGAGCTTGGATCTTATATAGGTAATCCTCGACTTACATCCATCCATTTAGTGACCATTTGAAGTTACAACAGCCTTGGAAAAAGTAACTTACGACCTTTTTTTTCACACTGATGATGTTACCTAGTTGGCTAATGTAGCATCTGCAAGAAAAAAACTGAGCACAGAGTTAATGAAATACCCAACAAGTGAACCCTGAGCCACAAATGCTCTCTTCTATGGGTGACCCTATTGATGAATAACTAGGGACGTGGTGGCTCAGTGGCTAAGACACTGAGCTTGTCGATCAGAAAGGTTGGCAGTTCAGCGGTTCAAATCCCTAGCGCCGCGTAGCGGAGTGAGCTCCCGCTACTTCTCCCAGCTTCTGCCAACCTAGCAGTTCGAAAGCATGTCAAAAGGCAAGTAGAAAAATAGGAACCACCTTTGGTGGGAAGGTAACAGTGCTCTGTGCACCTTTGGCATTTAGTCATGCCGGCCACATGACCACGGAGACGTCTTCGGACAGCGCTGGCTCTTCAGCTTAGAAACGGAGATGAGCACTGCCCCCTAGAGTCGGGAACAACTAGCACTTATGTGCAAGGGGAACCTTTACTTTTACCATATTGATGAATAGGTTCATTCTGATTTGAAGACAACACATTCCCCATTCCCTCCATCTTTTTTCCACTCAACTCTCTCCATTGTGGTGAATCAATCAAAAAATTATTTACAGCCGTACAACAGAACTCTGTGTTAACATAGCAAAAACGTTCAAAAATATATCCTTTTCCACTGAACATCTGGGGCAATTTTACAAGTTCTCAGTTCTGTAGACAGCAAAACTCTTGATGGATTTCTGCAGAAAAAAAGAACTTATCACCAATTTTGTCTATGGACAGAGGTGGGTTCCTACCGGTTGGGCCCGATTCAGCCAAACCGGTAGTAATATGCCAGCCTGGGTCTGTTTCTGTTTTCTGTTTCTGTTTATTTGGATTTATATGCCGCCCTTCTCCAAAAGGACTCAGGGCAGCGTACAATATTAAAAAAACACACATTCCAAAAGTTTAAAAAAATTATATACATATCCAAAAAAACAAACTGAATTTAAAAGACATTTAAAATAAGTTAAAATTAACAGGCCAGGACGCCTTGCTGGAAAAGCCAACTTTTTAGGAAGGACCGGAGGTCGGGGATTATGCGGAGCTCCGGGGGCAGCTCATTCCAGAGGGAAGGCGCTCCCACAGAGAAGACTCTCCCCCTGGGGGTCACCAGCCGACACTGCCTGGCCGACGGCACCCTGAGGAGGCCAACTCTGTGGGATCGTACTGGACAGTGGGAGGCTACTGGTGGCAGTAGGTGGTCTCGCAGGTACCCTGGGCCTAAGCCATGGAGCGCTTTAAAGGTCATAATTAATACCTTGAATCGCACCCGGAAAACAACCGGCAACCAGTGCAGGCCGCCTAAAAGGGGTGTAATATGGGAGCACCTAGGTACCCCCATGACAACCCGCGTGGCTGCATTCTGGACCAGCTGAAGCCTCCGGGTGCTCTTCAAGGGCAGCCCCATGTAGAGAGCATTGCAGTAGTCCAGGTGAGAAAGGACGAGGGCATGAGTGACTGTACACAGAGCATCCCGATCCAGGAAGGGGCGCAACTGACGTACCAGGCGAACTGACGTACAAGGGTCGCAGAATCAACAGTAGCCCAGGCTGGACACGCCTCCGAACTGGTCCCCTGGTCTCCACCGTTGCTGCCACCATCTTGTTTTTGAGTTCTGCACATGCGCAGAACAATTTAAATTGAACTGCTCATGCACGCACGTGCAAAGTTCACGCATGAGTGAACCGGCAGTAACGTCAGCCAGACCCCACCCCTGTCTATGTAGCTACTCAGCCATCCAGGTTATGGTTGTCCCAAAGGTGCTTTTTCAAGAGACCACTGGACTTTCTTTCTTTTTTTTCCCTTGAAGACGTCTCGCTTCCCATCCAAGAAGCTTCTTCAGTTCTGAGTGAAGAAGCTTCTTGGATGAGAAGCGGAACACCTTCAAGGAAAA
>NC_138552.1:7691700-7796700 GCF_964273705.1 Natrix helvetica
TCCCTTCCTTTCATCTCTTTCTTTCTTTCTTTCTTTCTTTCTTTTTTTCTTTCTTCTTTTTATTTTTCCAATTATTAGTTTCTCCTAGTTCACATCTTTCTTGTTTAAAATTTAATAAAGTTATTACAAAAAGCAAACCCCACTGGAATAGTAGGATGAGATTTAGAAATAAACAAAACATTGCTGTTTGCAAATAAAACCAATTTGCGTTCCGCTGGGGGGGGGGGAGAAGAAGACTGCTAAATAGCTATCATTTCCTCTGCATATCATCACAAAATTGAACCGATGTTTACCACTTTTGCAAAAACTGACGGGCTTCCAAACCAAGGTCAGAGGAGACATTTTACTTTGGGAGGCAAAAATAGACCAAGTTTTCCTGCTACGAATAGATATATGGATGGGAGACAGGCTAACAGTGATGGCAGCAGTGACAGGGGGGGGGGGGGAGAGATAAAGTTATCCCATTTTCTTCGGCAAAATAAATAAATTTATCCAATCTGGCTGCACCACTAGGCCTGTCTGTATCTTTTGTGGGCCTTGGGGAAAAGCTTTGGAGGGAGATGAAATTAATGATAATGAATTTACAGTTTTTGTCGTTGTTGTTGTGTTTTTTTTTCATCAGCTAGAGCGGAAAGTAAGAAAGGGAATTTCTCAGCTCAAATTCCCGCAAGGGGAGCTGGGTTTGTTTACCACAAACAAAATCTACTCAGCTACTGTTTCCGTAGCCATGGCAACAGTATTGAGGTTACATCTATCAGCAAAGAGAGCAAAACAAGGACAGAGAGAGTGTTTAATAAAGATGAGCTGAGATAATTATGTGCCAGGCGAGATCTGTGGATCCTGGGCCTACTCAACCTGCAGGAAGAAACTTTCTGGAAGAGAATTTGTTCTCAGTTTCACTCGGGAGGAAAAAAGTTGTATCTTACTCAAGAGTTTCAAATTCCTTCTATGCGGTTCTTCGTTAGCTTTTCGGCTATGCATAGGAGCTGGAGTAAAGAGCTAGGACTTTAACAATAGCAATAGCACTTAGACTTATATACCCCTCCACAGTGCTTTTACAGCCCTTTCTTAGCGGTTTACAGAGTCAGCCTCTTGCCCCTAACAATCTGGGCCCTCATTTTACACACACACCTCCGGGAAGGATGGAGGGCTCAGTCAACCTTGAGCCTGGTGGGATTCGATCTACTAAACTGCTGGCAGCCTGTGATCAGCAGAAGTAGCCTGCAGTACTAAAGTAGAAAAAATATGGATTAAAATATAAGAATGAAGACGTGGCATAAAAGGGACAGTTGGAAGCTTGCTTAAAGGGACAGGGAAATGTCATCAGCCTTCAACCACAACATGTTCCAGCAAATGTCCCTATGTCAAAAGTCCAAAACCACAAGGTTCAAATAAAGTTCGTTAATGGCACGTAGTCCATACCTGTAACAAAAGGAGAAGTAAGACCCCCATCTCCTTATAAGGCTTTTTCCTCAAGGTAACCAATAAGAAATGAGTAAAGTGTTTCCGTGTTACGCTGTCTTTGAGAATGTATAAGAATGCGTGCTTCAATAATGAAGGTGGTTCAGAATTTGCAATGTTAGCCAAGGGCTAACTTTTCTGAACCTGGCTGCCAAATAGACTTTTCCTGTATCCTGAGAAGTCTAAAGCCTGTCATTTTCTGCAACAGTACTGCTCTCTAACCACTGTGCCACCGCAGCTCTGCGGAACAAGTCGGCGGAAACACCTTTTCTCCTTCGTAACTATGTCCAGCTTCCAACAGAAGAGAATATTAAAATGAAACAGAGATGAAATAAGTTAAAAGTCAGAATACAACGGCCTGGAGGTGAGAGGAGAATATATTTGTAGTTTAGGGTTGAACGGTGTGGTCTTTGGTGCTCTCTGAACTTGGTGGTTTACTTGTAGACGTTTATTGACCCAACTAGGTAACATCATCAGTGCGAGAAGAGAGTGGGGTTTGGAGAGTGGAAGAGGAGGAGGACTGTGGGATCCTTGGTGCTCTCTGAGCTTGGTTGTTTTCTTGCAGATGTTTCATGATGAAGGGTGGGAGTGCATTCCAGAGGAGTAAGAGGCAAATATGTGTGAGAGAAAGAGGATGAAGACAGGCCCTCCTTAATAGTTCCCAGAGTACATTGTAGATGCAGATAGTAGAATCTTCAGTCTGGCAAGACTTTGTCTATAAGTGTGTAAATAATAAAGAACCCAGCTTGGAATAATCACAATGTGTGATTCTTGGTTTTGGGTTTGACACATGGCAACTGAGGAATTCTGGGAACTGAAGTCCACTCACCATGGCTGATGAATTCTTGAAGCTGAAGTCCACATATGGAGGCTGAGGGATTCTGGGAGTTGAAGTCCACACTTGATGTGATGGAATATATTAAACAGTTGGATTCCCAGGTGGGAGGGGG
This sequence comes from Natrix helvetica, assembly GCF_964273705.1. Taxonomy (NCBI): domain Eukaryota; kingdom Metazoa; phylum Chordata; class Lepidosauria; order Squamata; family Natricidae; genus Natrix; species Natrix helvetica. The sequence continues at coordinate 7,694,112 of NC_138552.1, forward strand.
TGCATTCCAGAAGAGTAAGAGGCAGCTCAGCCCAGACAATATGTGTGAGAGAAAGAGGATGAAGACAGGCCCTCCTTAATAGTTCCCAGAGTATATTGTAGATGCAGATAATAGACACTTCAGCCTGGCAAGATTTTGTCTACAGGTATGCAAATAATAAAGAACCCAGCTTGGAAGAATCACAATGTGTCATGCTTGGTTTTGGGTTTGACACATGGTGACTGAGGAATTCTGGGAATTGAAGTCCACACACCATGGCTGATGAATTCTTGAAGCTGAAGTCCACATATGGAGGCTGAGGGATTCTGGGAGTTGAAGTCCACACTTGATGTGATCGAATTTAGGGAGGAGTTGAATTCCCAAGAGCGGTGGGTTCCAGAAGAGGTAACTGAGCTCAGATATTATGTATGACAGAAAGAGGTTGAAGATGCCCCTACCTAATAGTTATAGTATATTGTAGATAGTAAAATCTTCAGTCTGGAAATATTTTGCCTTAGGTCTGAAGCAATAAAGGCGTTCTGACCTGGGCTTCCGCAAAAAGCACGAAGCAGATTCCTGGTCCCGACAAATCTCCTTTTATTAAATGAATGTGAATTCCTCTCATTCACATTCAGCAAAGGCCTGGTAAAGAGTCTTTCAAAGGTGTATTTATGACCACAGACCTTATCTAGTTTGCTATGTAAATATCTTCCAAATGCAGTGCTTTCCAAGGAAAGACTTGGCACAGAGTCTCTCAGATTCACAGACAGATCTTCACACTCCTGAAACAAACTAACGAACGAATTAATTGTTTCCTGCCAAAGCCCCCTCCTCTTTCGCTCCTCTTTTATTTCCTATGGGAGGGGTGATTCACCTTCCACTTGTGACTTTAGTCCCAAATTGACCCTGATTTCTGAGCTGTTCTTTTCTTCTGGCAGCTCTGCGCATGCGCACATCGGAAACAGGCTCCAGCTGTTCTTCTGCCCCACTGATCTCCAATTCCGAAGGCAGCTGAGAACTGGCATACGGCTCTGGCCCCCTCTCTGCCTCCAACACAGAGCCCTCATCAGAGCCTTCCCCAGACTCCAGAACTGGCCCATCTTCCTCCCCAACCTCCTCACTGTCCGACTTTGCTGCCAGATCCACTGGCCACTGGTGGACCACAACAAAATAACTCAGAAGAATCACCTCAAGTCTCAATTTTGGGCTTCACACTTTACAAAAGGACACCATATTCAGCATGACCAGTGACAAGATTCTCATTTCCCAGAAGACAAATTGAAATATTTTCATCTTCTAACTTCCTTTGATGGCCTTTACCAAATCAACTCCTCCTCCTCCTCCTCCTCCTCCTCCTCCTCCTCCTCCTCCTCCTCCTCCTCCTCCTCCTCCTCCTCCTCCTCCTCCTCCTCCTTCTTTTCTTGAAAAGCAAGCATACTTCAAAGCTAAGTACTTGGCTGCAATCACCAATTGTTTGGCTTTATTTTCCACATTTCCTAAGAGTGACTATGACTATGTTGTTAATATAAGCCTGGAGGGATTTCTCTATTTATTTCCTTGCCTGCTTGCTTTACATCTCTCCTTTATGTTCAAAATGAACATTCAAGGCAATTCACAGTTTAATGTGAGACACGTTGGATAAAAGAAGAAAAATGAAGGATCCAAGATTGACAGCAGAGCTTTGCAATATGCCAGTTTCTGGTTTCATTAATACATTAGATAGAACTCAGGATAGAGGAAGATTAATAGATATATAAGAACCAGGTGATGAGTCCACGGTATTCAAATAGACATGTCTACAATATCATTCATCTCATGTTGCCTATCTATTCTTTGACACCTTTCCTTTGATAGTGGCTAAGAACCATCGTTCTTATGGATAGTGGCTTATAACCACCACTTCTGAACAACAGAAATCAGTTCAATCCCTGCCCCAGTTGTTCTTGTTAGGTATAGTTCCAGATTCTACCGTTATAGAAACTAACTTGATTTTGAATCTAACGACGGCAGCAAGATTGTTGGTGGCGCAATATTGGAAGAAGGAAGAGTTGCCCACTATACAAGAATGGACATTAAAAGTAGTAAACCTAGCCGAGATGGCCAAAATATCAGCGTATTTGAAGGACTGCTCAGATGAAAAATATAAGCTGGACTGGAAAAAATGGATTGATTATATTCAAAAGAAATACCAGACTAAAAAGCTTGAATTAGCTTATGAATGAAGGCATAAGAAAAATTACAAATTATTCAAAGTTAGCAGGAGAAAGCGGGAGTTAAAGCACAAGAATGGTCGAATGTTAAAATTAGTTAGCTTATGTTAGCATATGTTTGTCAAATTTATTATTTATTTATTTATTTATTCACACTTCTAGACCGCCCCCTCTCCCAAAAGGGACTCGGGGCGGTGTACAGTCCACACAGCAAATACATAAGTGAATAAATATAAATATAAATATGGAGGAGGTTAAAAGGATTAAAAGAACTGTACAGCGAGAATATAAATATGGCTTTAAAACCCCTAAAATCAATTAAATTTAAAACAATACCCTTAAAATACCAGTTAAAGTATATTTCCAGGAGGTAACAGTTATAACAATTATAATTATGCCAGGCCAGCTAATCGGAACAGGTGAGTCTTCAATTTTTGTCGGATGGAGCGGAGGTCCGTGGTGGTTCTGATATCGGGGGGAGGTCATTCCAGAGGGTTGGGCCCATCACAGAGAAGGCCCTACTCCTTGGCGCCGCCCGCTGGCATTGCCTAGTGGACGGCACCTGGAGAAGCCCCTCCCTGTGAGAGCGAATTGGCCGCAGGGATGTATGTGGGAGGATGCGATCCCGCAAGTAACTAGGTGTTACCCTGTAATTTGCTCTGGGAGGTCAGGGGGAGGGAGGGAGGGAGACGGGGTAGGGTTGGGGGGAGAGGGAGGGGAGGGAGAAAACAATTGTAAAACTCATTAAAATTTTAATTAAAAAAAAGAAATCAGTTCAATTAGAATAGACCTGGAAGGGACCTCGGAGGTCCTCTAGTCCAAACCCTTGCTCAAGCAGGAGATCCTGCACCATTTCAGACAAGTGGCTGTCCGGTCTTTCCTTAAAAACTTCCAGTGTTGGACCATCCACAACTTCTGGAGGCAAGCTGTTCCACTGATTAATTGTTCTCATTGTTAGGAAGTTTCTCCTTAATTCCACCTTGCTTCTCTCCTTGATTAGTTTCAATCCATTGTTTCTTGTCCTGCCTTCTGATGCTTTGGAGAATAAATTGACCCCCCCTCCCTCTTCTTTGTGGCAGCCCCTCAAATAGTGGAATGTTGTTCAATGAAGATAGGATAGAAACTGGGATTCTATGCTGATCCTTTCCATGCAGCATGGCCACATTTCTTGGCTAGTCTGTACATGATGGGGAAGATTGATTTAGATCAATGTTTCTTAACCTTGGCAACTGGAAGATGTGTGGACTTCTGTTAGAAACTCTGTTTATATAAAATGCCATAGAACAAAGAAAGAGTACAGTCACCATGTGCTTTACTGCTCAACTGTAACAGGAAATTCTACTCAGAACCAAAAAAAAAGCATGCAGTACATAACATAGACCCAGACTTATAAATACTGCCATCTACTTGCTGAATACTACTGTAGTTGTTGCATAGAAATACATTCCAACAGTGAGTTCCAACAACTTCAACTCTCAGAATCCCCCAGCACAGCATACCTTGGTGACTTAGAGCAAATGACCAGGAGATGGTGAGTTCTAGTTCTTAGCTGGCTAGGGAAATTCTGGGAGTTGAAGTCCACATATCTTCGGGTTGAGAAGCACTGATTTAGATTATAGATAGTCTAGGCGACTTTTAAAATTAGCGTAGTAAGGAAGTTATGTGTCAGATTGACATGAAGGCCTTTACACATGATACATCTTCAAAGTTGAAAGTTCAAGATCTTGCCCCCACACCCACAAGTCCATCCCCCATGGTCCAATCTCCCACTGCCATGCTGGCAGTTTCCACCCATCCAGTTCCGGTCAGGTGCAGAGGTGCAAAGACAAAGGATGAACCTTGACTTTCTAGAAATAACTTTGTTACGACTACATATCGTTTAACTACGTACAATTCCCCCCTCCCATATTCCCACAATAGAAAATGCATAGCAGAATAATAGAAAGTGTGTCAGGCCAAAGATCATGACAAAATGCCCAGGTCTGGTTTAAAACATTGCTGCCAGCTGAAAAGCACTGGACTTCTCATAGCCAGAGAAATAGACTGCAGGAATAAATATAAGATAGCGATGAATCACGCTAGAAAAAGAAATAACCTGTATCTGAAAAGCATAGGGATAATTTGGGGAAATCCATAGAGATGGTTCCTTGGCACCGACTTGAAATATGAAGGAGATTTACTGCCTGTATCTATTTGGAGCCATAATTTTATTTGTTTGGTTAATTAAAATTCAGAGGGTCTCCAGCACTAAGCAACTCTGGACATCCCTTACTTTAAAAAGTAAAGAACGACAAAATATAAAGGTTATGTGGGCACAGAAAGAAAAGCACAGAACAAAGAAAAGAAAGAGCTGTAGAGCAGGGGTGGGTTTTAATTTATTTTTTTACTACTGGTTCTGTGGGCGTGGCTTATTTTGTGGGTGTGGCCTGGCAAATTTATGTTTCAGATTGGAGGTGGAAAATAAAATATCCCGTAAAACTTTTTTTTAAAAGGCCAAAGAAAGCAGTAACCCGAACCGCGTCGAGCTGAACTCGGGAGAGCTGGAGGGTCTGAAGAGTGTATGGTTTTGTTCTCTGTGAGCTCCAGGGGGGGGAGGGGGCAGCAGCCGAGCAAGCAAGCCAGCCATGCTGCCGAGCACCCTGCTCACGAGTAAACTTGCTCACGAGTAAACTTCAGATTAGAGGCAGCCGGCAGATCCTGGCATGCTCGTTTGGCTGCTCACCTGGCTGCTGCCCAGCCTCGGCGCTCGCAGGCAGCAAACGAAACTGCCACCTCCTGCCTCTGTGGATCGAGGAGGTGGGGAGGCTCGATCCCACTTAGGAAGTGGTGGTTGCAAAGCCTCGGAGGTCCCTGAGCAGCCCATGCTGCTTACTTGTGTGTAGGCTCTAGGAGGCAGTTGTGTGGATGCACATGGCAAAGACGAGGCAGGGCGAGCTTCAGGGCAAGCTGGTTTGGGGGCGCGGCCAGCCAACCCTCACTGCCAGTTTGGTGGCCCATGCCCAAATACCACTACCGGTTCTCCCAAACTGGGAGCAACCCACCTCTGCTATACAGATATCTGCAAAGTTTCTTGTTTCAGAGGAAAACTGCTGAGACAGCAGACGGTACATTTCCTAGGTCCCAATAGATAACATTGTAATTTAATGGAGAAAACCTGGACTGTAGCCAGAGTGCCTGATCTTACTGGAGAATCAGAGATTATCAGAAATAGGTGGCCCTTCAAATAACCAGGCCCTACACTACAAGGGTCTTTGTCCGTAATAACCAGCACGTTGAATCACACCAAAACCCATGTTGGAAGAAATGTCCACCTGGGTTCAGTTCCAAGTGGGGGGAAAAGACACTGGAAATATGATGGCTGTTTAGAAAGATGGTTTTAATGGTGGACAGAATCACATGCATTGAAGATGTTGGGTGAAGGAGAAAAACGGGGCAGAGATGCTGAGAGTGCCTGGCTTTTATACCCTCTCTGGGCTTTTGAATTTGAGCTTGTGTTCTGATTGGTTGTCGGACTCCCATGGGGCCATGCAGGGGCAACTCTGTAGGCTGTCCTGAATCCCAGGCTTGGTTGACTCTTGCTGGGTGATGATGTAATGAAAGGGCTTTGGGCAATTCCTGGCTCTGCCTGAAGGAGGTAGATCTTATTTTATGTAGAATAGACTGGCTCAGGCCTTAATTGCCCATTGACAAAGGTATGGGGGAGGGGATGAGTTTCTGCCTCCCTTTTAGGGGAAACATTCTGCCCTTTTAATATTTCCTAAAATATTTCATTTTTCTAGGAGAGGGGCGGCTGCTACCTTCATGCACCCAACAGCAAGCAATCCAACTCATAAAGCAGCACTGACCCATAGACACAACTGTGCCTATCAGTGCCTTTTGCAGTCACGTTCTGGACCAGATAGAGTTTCCACATAGTCTTCAAGAACAGTCCCATGTAGAGCACAAATAAAGTGGTCTATTTTTGAGACAATTAAGGCATGTCATGTAGTTTATGTCCCTTTTCTCGATAGTCTCAGCCATGTAGATATAGTTTCTGCCTTGTGGCTCTCATGTCTCAGGGAAGGAAGATTTATTATGGGGTCCTTGATGCTCTCCGATCTTGGTTGTGTTCTTGCAGATGTTTCATGATCAAAGTAGCTCATATCATCAGTGTTAAGATCTAGTTGGGCAATGAAACATCTGCAAGAACACAGTCAAGCTCAGAGAGCACCCACAATTCAACCTTGAGCTACTAATATTCCCTTCAATGGAAGATGTAGCATCACAAAGAGAGGAGAGGAAGGAGGGAAGAGAAGAAGAAGAAGAAGAAGAAGAAGAAGAAGAAGAAGAGGAGGAGGAGGAGGAGGAGGAGGAGGAGGAGGAGGAGGAGGAGGAGGAGGAGGAGGAGGAGGAGGAGGAGGAGGAGAGGACAATGACGGGGTACTTGGTGCTGTCTGAGCTTGGTGGTTTTCTTGCAGACATTTCATTACCCAACTAAGTAATATAGTCAGTGTTAGAAGGGATTAGGGTTTGTGGAGAGGAGGATGAGGAGATGGTAGTGGTGGTGAAGGAGGAGAAGGACTGTGGGATCCTTGGTGCTCTCTGAGCATGGTGGTTTTCTTGCAGACATTTCATTACCCAACTAAGTAATATAGTCAGTTAGAAGGGATTAGGGTTTGTGGAGGGGAGGATGAGGAGATGGTAGTGGTGGTGAAGGAGGAGAAGGACTGTGGGATCCTTGGAGCTCTCTGAGCATGGTGGTTTTCTTGCAGACATTTCATTACCCAACTAAGTAATATAGTCAGTGTTAGAAGGGATTAGGGTTTGTGGAGAGGAGGATGAGGAGATGGTAGTGGTGGTGAAGGAGGAGAAGGACTGTGGGATCCTTGGTGCTCTCTGAGCATGGTGGTTTTCTTGCAGACATTTCATTACCCAACTAAGTAATATAGTCAGTGTTAGAAGGGATTAGGGTTTGTGGAGGGGAGGATGAGGAGATGGTAGTGGTGGTGAAGGAGGAGAAGGACTGTGGGATCCTTGGTGCTCTCTGAGCATGGTGGTTTACTCCCCCCCAATCATGATTAATTGATGCTCTCTAATTCAGAAGAAGCTACCAAAATGATGTTCGCTTGGTTATATCAAGACTATAGATCCATGATTAAACATTAATACTTGATCTGAACCATGAAGTTGAGATTTTGCTGCTGATCCTTTGCTTACAAAATGCCCCAGTTTAAGGGTCCAGAAAAGGTGTCAAACCTTCATAAATCTTCCTTGTTGCCTATATTAGAAAGGAGGTATTGTATCTGGCGCCCGAAGATGTGATATAAAACCTTTCCTCAAATTTTTCATTCCCATCCACACAAGTATAAACCACTGGACTCTCTTCTTTATGTTTAGTTTAATTGTCTGAATGTGGTAAGAAGGAAAAGATCGGTAGAGAGAAAATTGGATTGGTGATTCCAAGATTCAGTTGCTGAAACAAAGTGATTTTCTGAATCAAATTGGAAAACCAAATTAAGCCTTCCGATCAGATATCTCTGAAACGATTTGATGATTAGTAACATTTTTTTCCCATTCTGAATCATGCATTTCAAGATAAACTGCTTTTCAGAGTAACAGAGTTGGAAGAGACCTTTTAGATCATCTAGTCCAACCCCCTGCCCAAAAAGGACACCCTACACTGTTTTTGACAGATGGCAGTCCAGTTTCTTCTTGAAAGCTTCCAGTGATGAAGCTCCCACAACTTCTGAAGGCAACTTCTGTTCCATGGGTTGATTGTTCTCATTGTCAGAAAATTTCTCCTTATTTCTAGGTTGAAGATTTCTCCTTGATCAGTTTCTGATTCCTTGATTTCTCCTTATTTCTCCTTGATCAGTTTCCATCCATTAGTCCTTGTCTGGCCTTCGGGTGCTTTGGAAAATAGCTTTACCTCCCTCCTCTCTGTGGCAGCTCTTCAAATATTGGAACACTGCTGTCATGTCTCCCCTGGTCCTTCTCTTCACTGGACTAGCCATGCCCAGTTCTTCATATGTTTTAGCCTCCAGTCCCCTCATCATCTTGGTTGCTCTTCTCTGCACTCTTTCTAGAGTCTCCACATCTTGTTTATAGTGCGGTGACCAAAACTGGATGCAGTATTTTAGGTGTGGTCTTACTAGGCCTTTATAGAGTGGTAGTAATACCTCACTTGTTCTTGATCGTATTGCATAAACTATTGGGTATAAGAAAAAAAGATAAATCTAAGCCCAATATTATCTTTGCTGATTAAAACCCTGGTTTTAACACATCCCTGCTAATATTTTTTTAAAAAATATAAACAACAAGTTTGGACTTGAATCTGCAAATGCAAAATAGCTATTCTCCACACTGTCATCATAAAACTAAGATCTCTCCACATGTTTTTTAAAAAAATGAAAAAATAAGTTGTAAATAAACAAATCAAGCTAAATCATTAGAGACTTGGATTATTCTAAACAATTTATGAGACAGTCTGCCTTACTTTGTTTCCCTGCAGAAAAGATAGGGTTGGTTATATAAATGATTTATTACTGTTTTCTTCCGTGGGCATTGCTAGGCTAGACAGAAGGGGAAGGCAAAGGAAAATCAGCCTTAATTGGATGCAAAATCATCTACTTTTTTAAAACTCCAAGCGAAGTATTTGTACGTCCGCATTCACCAAACAGGAAGAAGGGCCCACAGGTGGAATTGGTTGAGTGCTTTCAAAGCAGCCTGCGAATTGCAGGACCAAATGCAAAGGGGACTGGCAAAACTTTTGATCTCAGCAAGATAGGGAAGCGAACGAAGGCAAAATATTACATGTCCCTGGATAGCATGGCAGGATCCAATCCAATCCAATCCAATCCAGTAGCACAATTAACCGGTGGAACAACTTGCCTCCAGAAGTTGTAAATGCTCGAAACACTGGACGTTTTTAAGAAGAGATGGGATAACCATTTGTCTGAAATGGTCGAGGGCAGGGATGGCTAACCTTTTTCTCCTCGCGTGCCAAAATCACATGCGTATGCGTAATAGGGCGTGCCCACACCCATAATGCAATGCATGCTGGCCCCTGTGCATGCAAACATGATCCCCTACACTCCCCCTCCTCCAACCGCCAGCACATGCGTGTGACTCCTCACGCTCCCCTGTGCATATGCGCGACCGTCCCATGCCCCATTTTGGGCCTAGTAGGCCTCTCTGAAGCTTCCGGGGACAAAAAAAGACAGGCCACAGAGGGGCGCTGTATACATCTCCCCGCACCCCATTTTGGGCCTAGCAGGCCTCCCCCTAAAGCATCCTGAAGTAAAAAATGGGGTGTGGGGGGGCTCAACTCCCCCACACTCCCCCCACCCCCTGCGCATGCTTGCGTGTCTCCCGCATGTGCAGCAGAGACCCAAAAATCAACTGGCTGGCAGGAGGCGCACAAATGTGTGGTGGAGCTGAGCTGGGTGAAAGCTTGCGTGCATGCCACCTGTGGCACATGTGCCAAAGGTTCGCCTGGAAAGCCTCTTGCACCAACCTGGAAGGCAAAATGGGGTGCATGGGTGCTGCATGAGCCCCCAAAATGCAATGCGACCATTCTCCCATGCATGCCACCCCCCACTTGTGCATCCCCACAGGTGCCCTGCCCCCCCTCACGCATGCGCGGCAGAGATCCGAAGAGAAGCTAGCCGGCCAGAGGCTCATGCGCATGCCCAGTGGAGCTGGGCTGGGGTGATGGATGGTGTGCCCCCAGAGAGGGCTCTGTGTGCCACCTGTGGCATACATGCCATAGGTTCGTCATCACAGGTATAGGATTTCCTGCCTAAGCAGGGGGTTGGACTAGAAGACCTCCAAGGTCCTTTCCGACTCTGTTGTTCTGTTCTATTCTATCTGCGTCAGTCACTGAGACCAGAGGTTTAATCTTCCAAGTTTCCGTACTTGTTCTGGAGCCCATCCTCAGAGAACTTCTCTCTAGCAGAACGTGGGCTATTCTATGCCTAGTATTTATGTGGTAGCTGGTTCTGTGTAGCTTTTTACTTTTTGTTTGGGGTGTTGATGGCCGGCTATTAAGTTGTTGACTTAGGGAAGATAGGGAAGCATCCAGAATTACTTCCTTTTTGTTTATTTTTCCACCATTATTATTATGTGGTTAATCTTTGGTGAGATTCACAGCCATTGGGGCTGGTTGGTAGCTCAACAGCTCAAGTCCTAACCAAGGACCTAGGAACTGTTAAGGTAACGTCGGAGGATATAAGTTGTTCCAAGTAGGGTGGTTTTTTGTAGAGTCAGAATGTTCAAGTCAAGTAAATTTAGAATTTTCAAACAACGAGGTAGCCCTTTAGGTATTGCTCCAAGGGCTCCAATTACAATTGGGACAACACATGATTTCTTTTTCCACAGTCTCTCAAGCTCAATTTGCAAGTCCCGGTATTTTGTGATTTTTTTTCTTGCTATTTATCTTCAATTCGTGCATCACCAGGTATTGCAATGTCAATGAACCATATGTTTTTCTTTTCTATTATTATTATTATATGATTGTATCACAGCGGCCAGTTGTTTTGCCGGATTTGGCATTGATTACTAGTCGGGTCCCACCCAGGGGCCTAGGACGTAGTAACGTATTTTCGTAATAAACGTGCAGATCCAAGCAGTGCAGCTTTTTGCATTTGATTGATGGTGATTTTGTCAAGTTTTAACTGTTTTAAATGTAATTCCAGTGCTTTTGGAATAGCACCCAGTGTGTCGATTACTACTGCAATTACCACTGCTGGTTTGTGCCATAATAATTGAATTTCAATTTTTAGGTCCTGGTATTTCACGATTTTTTCATGTTCCTTCTCGTCGACCCTGCTATGACCTGGTATTGCGATGTCTATGATTGTAACTTTATTTTTCTCAACCAGTGTGATGTCTGGTGTGTTATGTGCTAGTATTTTGTCCGTTTGTATACGAAAATCCCATAGGATCTTGACCATCTCATTTTCAGTGACTTTTTCAGGCTTATGTTCCCACCAGTTTGTTGTGTTTTAATGTTATAATTTTTGCACAAATTCCAGTGGATCATTTGTGCTACTGAATTGTGCCGCAATTTATAATCAGTCTGCGCGATTTTTTTACAGCAGCTGAGTATGTGGTCAACAGTTTCATCAACTTCTTTGCAGAGTCTGCATTTGGCATCATCAGAGGATTTTTCGATTTTGGCCTTAATGGCATTTGTTCGGATAGCTTGTTCTTGCGCAGCCAGGATTAGTGACTCTGTTTCTTTCTTTAATGTACCTATTGTTAACCATAACCAAGTTTTTTCACTGTCCACTTTATCTTTTATTTTTTCCAGAAATTGACCATGCAATGCTTTGTTCTGCCAACTTTCCATTCTTGATTTTATCACATCTTTTCTGTATTCTTGTTTCGTCTGTTGGGCCTTCAGTAGATTTTTGTTCTTTACTTCGATTAATAGATGTTCTTGACTTTCTTTTAAATAATCAGCCAGTGCATGTTTTTCTTCTTCAACTATTTGTTTCACTTGTAATAATCCTCTGCCACCTGATTTTCGGGGCAGGTATAGTATATCCAGTGACGTGCAATGAGGTTTATGACTGGTGAGGCACTGACACAGTGCTGAGTTTCAAATATTTTTAGACTTGTGGACTTCAACTCCCAGAATTCCACAGCCAGGCATGCTCAGTTCCAATTTAAAGCGACAGCATTTGTTTTTCTCCTTTGCTCCTTCTTTCTTTTTCTTTTTCTTCTCCTTCCCCTCCTTCCTCCCTCTCTCCCTTCCTCCCCCTCTCTCAAACACACACACACACACACACAGAAGTTGGCTTGGACTATCTCTCCTACCCCTTCCCTCTCTCACTCACTCTCAAACAAACCCCCCCCACACACACAAAAGTTGGATTGGATATCTTTTCCAGTGGCTTGAAAGCAGCTCCTCTGCCATCCCCCCCCCCATTCCCCTGCTGCCTTTCCCAAACACCTCCACCATTGCAAATGCAGCCTGCTGTCTGGGTGGGAAATGCCTGGAACACAATAAAGCCCACCCACCACCTCCTGCTGGCAGGCTGGGGTGAGAGGAGAGGCAGAGAAGCCGGAGGGGAGCCGAGCCTTCCAAAAGAAAGAGGCTGGGGGAAGTGTGTTTACTACAGCATGGCTCTTTGCCTGGCTTCCTGCCTCCTCCTGTGGTCTCCTCAGTGCTCGCTTGTGCTCTCCCTCCCCAAGTGTAGTTTTACTGCAGGTGGAGCCACGTTGCCTTTTCAAACTTGTAATCAGTGAAGCTGGGCTAGATTTTTATATAGTTTTATCCAGCTGTGTGTGTGTGAGAGAGAAATGAATGGGGGCCTGGGGAGGAAGTCACAACACTTGGGGAGGGAGAGCACCAGTGAGGTTAAGCAGAGTCATCCACGGTGAGGCAGCAACTAGCTCAGCTTTTTCCTTTTACTTTTTTTTTTCATGATGAGACTGGTGAGGCTGTGCCTCACTTGCCTCACCTGACTGCACGTCACTGAGTATATCAGTGTCACCACATGGATGTAAACTGTAGTGCATTGTCATTAGTTTCCTGGTTTTTCGGTCCAAAATGTCCAAATCAGCTTGTGTCTAGTTAACTATACCAGCTGTGTGTCTTATAACTGGTATTGCCCAAGTATTTATGGCCTTGATTGTATTTCCACCACTTAATTTAGATTTCAAAATTTTCCTAACTCTGTTGGTGTACTCTCTCCTGACAATAGTTTTTATTTCTCCATGTTTGATGTTATCCAACTGCAGAATGCCTAAGTATTTGTAGGCTTCATTTTCATTGCATTTAATTAGTTGGCCATTGGTCATTTCAATTCCCTCAATGCAGTGATTTTGCCCCTTTTTATGGATACAGTGGCGCATTTTTCTATGCCAAACTGCATTGAAATATTGGTGCTGAATACTCGGACTATGTTTGTCAGTGATTGGATTTCTATTCCTGACTTTCCATAGAGTTTCAAATCATCCATATATAATAAATGCGAATTTTTTTCAGCTTCTTTGGCTGTTTGGTAGCCTAATTTCATTTTTTTAAAGATTACTGATAGTGGGATCATCGCGATGATGAAGAGAAGAGGTGAAAGTGAATCACCCTGGAAAATTCCTTGTTTGATATTAACCATTCTGTAGTTCTCATTCCCTACTGCCAACTCAGTTCTCCATTGTTTCATCGCCTTTTCAGTGAAGGATGTAATATTTTTACTAATGCCAGATGTTTCTAAGGATTTTATGATCCAACTATGTGGCAATGAGTCGGATGCCTTTTTATAATCAATCCAGATCATATTCAAGTTCATTTTTCTTTTCTTACAATTTTCTAATATCATTTTATCAATTAGGAGCTGATCTTTTGTGCCCCTACTCCTTCTTTTGTTGCCTTTTTGCTCTACTGGCAAGATGTTGTTTGTTTCCAAATAATCCATAATGTTATCTGCAATAATGCCTGTGAGTAATTTGAAGGTTGTTGGCAAGCATGTTATTGGTCTGTAGTTTTCAGGTATTGTTCCTTTAGTTGCATCTTTCTGAATCAAGTATATTTTTCCAGTTGTCAACCATTCATCAATTTGACCATTTTTTAAAATTTCATTCAGTTGCCTGGCCAATATTGCATGTAAACTGGTCAGATATTTGAGCCAGAAACCATGTAATTGGTCATTTCCAGGTGATGTCCAATTCTTTACTTTTTTTACTCGATTTTTGACCATCTCAGTTGTTATTTCTAATACTTGCATTTGTTTGTTACCAATGCTTTCCTCAAAGTCATGTATCCACTTTGCTTCCTTATTGTAGTCCTTTGCATTTTCCCACAATTCTTTCCAGAATTCAGCTGTGGCCTGCTTTTCTGGTTTTTCACTTTTGGTGTCACCATTCACATTAAGACTTAGATAAAAAAACGCCGCTGGTCTGATCAAAATTGTTGATTTTGTTTGTATTGGATGATTCGTGCCTCATATCTCTCAATTTTTCTAGCTGTTGCTGTTATCTGCTGTTTTACAATCTCTACATCTTCATTGATGTTTCTTGTATCCAATCTATAACTTCTGATTAGCTGATCTATGATTTTGCTGTTTTTAAGCCGTTGCTCATGCATGTTCTTTAAGTTGCTAGCATCTGCCCTTAATTTTTTGACTTTTTGTTCTAATCGGATTTTCCACTTTGGCTTTGATGCTTTTTCCATTGTGTGCTTAGGTGCTTTGATTTTAATGCCTAGTTCATTAGTGACTATTACAGCTGCACTGTACATTAACTGATTCGTTTCCAAGATGGATCCCGATTCAATTGTTGAAAGCACTGCATTAACCATTTTCATGATGGGACCCAAAATTTTCTTAGGGACATTTTTTAATGATGGTAAACGTTGCCTTTCCTCACTAGCCAGAAAATGCTCCATGATCTTGTCCTTCAGTTTTTTCGCATGCGTTGCATAAACTCAAAAATCAGCTACCTGGCATATGCTTGTCCGCAGAGACGGCTTCAGGTGCCACCTGTGACACGCATGCCATAGGTTTGCCATCACTACCCTATACAATTTTTCTGATTCATTTCAACAGTTTATGAGCCCTTTTCATGAATTGTGTGAATGGGTTAATTCCACAATGAAGTGAAATGTAATGAGCAAACCAGTTCTTTGTTCGTCTTCGCTTCCTGAATTCGCCCTAAAAGAGGACACTACAGCGGGAGGACAGACCTAGTTATATACCAAGACTTCTGTTCTCCCCAAACCATAAATAGGTTAACCATCACGAGACGCCGAGAACGATGTCACTGCCCGTCAAATTGTATCCAGGCTCCCTGCTCTTAAAGATGGCACAAATCCAATTTAATTTTGCAAACAAGAGCTGACGCAATCAAGTCTGTTCATTAAGCCGTAATCCCGCTTTCAAAAAAAGAAAAGAAAAGAAAGTTGCTAAAAGAAAAAAAGGGGGGAAAATGCCATAGAAAAAGTGACACGGTCATCAAACTGCCTACACCATGCCACTTTATACCCGCAGAAAGTCTGATTGTACCGCTAATTAATTCTCATGATGCCCACGAAGCCAAAGGTAAGATTTGCTTGACATACTTGTTATTTAATTAGTATATTAACTTTCTCGGTTGCAAATCTTTCTCCGTTTAATTAGCTTGTACTCTGAGCCTGCCTCTGCTGAGCTGGCATTTGCAGAGCGAAATAAGAAATAACCGAATCTTGTACATCTGAATGAGCCGTACTTCCCCCTTATCCTTATACAGGTAATCCTCAACTTACAACCATAATTGATTCCAAAATTTATGTTGCTAAGTGAGAATAAGAGAACAGAATAACAGAAGTTGGAAGGGACCTTGGAGGTCTTCTACTCCAGGCCCCTGCACAACAGGAAACCCTAGACCAGTGATGGCTCACCTTTTTATTGTCACCTGCCAAAAGCGAGCGCATGCTCACACGACAGGGGAGACCTGATAGCAGTGTTCCAATATCTCAGGGGCTGCCACAAAGAAGAGGGAGTCAAACTATTCTCCAAGGCACCTGAGGACAGAACAAGAAGCAATGGGTGGAAACTAATCAAGGAGAGAAGCAACTTAGAACTGAGGAGAAACTTCCTGACAGTTAGAACAATTAATCAGTGGAACAGCTTGCCTCCAGAAGTTGTGAATGCCCCAACACTGGAAGTTTTTAAGAAGATGTTGGATAGCCACCTGTCTGAAATGGTATAGGGTTTCCTGCCTAGGCAGGGGGTTGGACTAGAAGACCTCCAAGGTCCCTTCCAACTCTGCTATTGTATTGTATTGTATTATATTAATAGAACCGGTTCGGGTTCATGGTGGCCAAGTTACTACCTATTCATCCGAACAGTCCGAACTGGTAGGAACCCTCCTCTACTGGTGCCCCTCCCGGCCCTGTACAGGCATGTGACCCCCCCCCCGTGTGCCCCATCCTCACGCATACACATGTGACCCACACACACACTTGTGCATGTGCCCTCAGTGGTCCCCCTCCCCCCGTACATACTCCCCGCCCCCTCATCCATTTTTGGCTTCCAGGTTGGTGCAGGCTTTCCAGGCCCAAAGTCGGGCACTGGGGGGGGGGGGGGTTGTGTGCCCTACCCGTGCCCCATTTTGAGCCTGCAAAGCCTCCTGCATCAAACTGGAAGCCAAAATGGGGTGCATGGACACTGCGCGAGGCCCCAAAATGCAATGCAACCATCCTCCTGTGAATGCCACCCCCCCACACTTGTGCATCCCAGCCTGCGCCCTACCACTCGCACATGTGTAGCAGAGACCTGAAGACCAGCTGGCTGGTGGGAGGCTCATGTGCATGCGTGGTGGAGCTGGGCTGAGGCGACGGCTGGCGTGCCCGCAGAGAGGGCTCTGCATGCCCCCTGTGACATGCGTGTCATAGGTTCGCCATCATGGAGGGAGCGGAGGGAGCGCAGGGGTAGTCGTGCGCAGGCAGGGCCACACCCATAATTCTATGCACATGACATACCCCCACGTGCATGCGTGCACAGCCCCTGCCCACCCTCCACTTTTGGTGTGGGATGACCTCCCCCACCCCCCGCCCCCCCAGAGGCCCTCAGGAGTCTTGAGGGAACAAATGTCATCGTTGCCTGTAGAGCCATTTTTCGCCCTCCGGAGGCTTCCCTAAAGCCTCTGGAGGGAGAAAAATGCCCCAACGCACAACCCGGAAGTCCATTCCCGAACTTCCAGTTTGTGCGTTGGGTTGTTCTTCGCCCTCAGGGAAGCTTCCAGAGGGTGAAAAGTGGCCAACAATGAAGGCTGAGATCAGCTGTGGCATGCTGGATCTGACAGGGCAACGCCTCACGTGCCCTAAGAAATGGCTCCGTGTGCCACCTTGGCACTCGTGCCATAGGTTTGCCATTGCTACGTCCTGACGTCTCCAGGCAAAAGCGCCCTTGAATTTGCCATGCTCAGTTTGAAACTGCCCACTACCAACAATTGGAATAGCCCTTTTTTGATAATCTTTTAAGACACACCAGGCATCACCGCCCAACATCATTTCAGGCAGATGGTTGTCCAATCTCTTCTTAAAAACCTCCAGGGATGGGTCACCCCATCTGACCTTCTGACAAGGAAGGTCAAGTCAGATTCCCTACACAACCAAGTTACTAACTCTCCAGCTGCAAGAAAAGTCATACCACAAAGCCAAACTCACTGAACAATTGTCTCTCTTAGCAACACAAACTTTGGACTCAGTTCTGGTTGGTCTTTGAGGACTACCTGTACAAGCCTCCAAAATTGTGGGGCAAATCCCTAAATGCAGAGCTTTTCTGGTCATTTTTTTTAAAAGACTTTTTAAATACCTTTAAAAAAGAAAAGAAAATGATGAGTCTCCAAAAGAGTTATTGTTCTTTTCATGTTAAAAGGAAGGAAGGGAGGAGAGAACTTGCGAAATATCTTGTCCTTCCTTTATTGTTTGGCCTCCTGCAGTGCAAGAAAATCTGCAGCCATCTGGAAATTGGCTGTTAAACAATTATGGCAAAACAAGAAAAAAAGAAAAAAAGAGACAGGAAAAGTGTGGATTTTGCACTCTCTGAAATATTAACTCATCGTATCAAGAAAAGAGGAAATTGGGATTATAATGATGCATTTGCCCAGGTTTAGTGTCTTTTTACTACAGTTTTCGTGTATCACACATGTCGTTACCAAACGAATCTTTGCTTTCCCTTCTTGGGGGAAAAAGTGAGTTCTAGCTCACTATTATACCTTGGTTTAGTTCAGCTGCTTTTCATTTTCTTTCTTTCTTTCTTTCTTTCTTTCTTTCTTTCTTTCTTCCTTCCTTCCTTCCTTCCTTCCTTCCTTCCTTCCTTCCCTCCCTCTCCTTCCTCCATCTCTCCCCATTTCTCTTCTTCCTTCCATCTACTTTCTCTCCTTTCTTTCTTATTCCTATTCTTTCTCTTTTTCTTCTTTCCTTCCTTCTTTTCCTGTTCCTTTCCTTTCTTTCTTACTCCTTTCTTTTATTTCCTTCCTTCCTCTACCTTCCTCTTTCTTGTATTCTTTCTCCTTTCCTTCCTTCCTTCCTTCCTTCCTTCCTTCCTTCCTTCCTTCCTTCCTTCCTTCCTTCCTTCCTTCCTTCCCCTTCTTCTTTCCCATTCTTTTCCTCCTCTCTCCCTACCCTATCATTTCAATTTCTTTCATTCCTTCCTTCCTTCCCTCCATCTCTCCCTCCCTCCCTCCTTCCTTCCTTCCTTCCGTCTACTGAAGCCTTCCTAATGAAGCTTTTGAGAAGCGAAACATCTTCAAAGAGAAAACAAAGTCCAGTTGCCTTTTGAAGAAGCACCTTTTGGGATAAAGTCGTGTGGCATTTACAAAGCTTGAGGGTCTCATTTAGTTTTTTGAATCCACTCCAACTCCCCCCCCCCCAATGAAAACAAACAAGCAAAGCTTTAGTAATTAGAGATCCTAGAGACCCCAAATCAATCCCTGAGTACAAATGGGGGTATCTATAGGTGGTCCTCGATTTACAACCACAGTTGAATCCAAATCTCTGTTGCTAAGTGAGTTGGATGTTAAGGGAGCTTTGACCCATTTTATGGCCTTTCACAGTTGTTAAGTGAATTTCTGCAATTGTTAAGTTACAACATGGTTGATAAGTGAATCTGTGAAGTCTTGTCCGACCCATCGTGATCCCATGGACAATGTTCCTCCAGGCCTTCCTGTCCTCTACCATCCTCTGGAGCCCATTTAAGCTCAAACCTTCTGCTTTGGTGACTCCATCCAGTCACCTCATTCTCTGCCGTCCCTTTCTTCTTTTGCTTCCCCAGCATGGGGCTCTTCTCCAGGGAGTTCTTCCTTCTCATTAAGTGGCCAAAGTCTTTGAGTTTCATCTTCAGGATCTGACCTTCTAAAGAGCAGTCAGGGTTGATCTCTTCTAGGACTGACCAGTTGGATGGCCTTGCAGTCCAAGGGATTCACAGGAGTCTTCTCCAGCACCACATTTCAAAGGCCTCCATTCTTTGGCACGCAGCCTTTCTTATGGTCCAAATTTCACAGCCATCCATTGCAACTGGGAAAGCCATAGCCTTGACTATATGCACTTTTGTAGGAAGGAGAATGTCTTCTGCTTTTTAGTATGAGGTCTAGATTTGCCATAGCTTTCCTCCCCAGGAGCAAGCGTCTTTTAATTTCTTGGCTGCAGTCCCCATCTACGGTGATTTTGGAGCCCAGGAAAATAAAATCTGTCACTACCTCCATTTCTTCCCCATCTATTTGGGCAGGAATTAAGAGCGCTGGATGCCATGATCTTAGTTTTCTTAATGTTGAGTTTCAAGCCAACTTTTGCACTCTCCTCCTTCACCCGCCTCAAGAGGCTCTTTAGTTCTTTTTCACTTTCTGCCATTAGAGTGATATCATTTGCATATCTGAGGTTGTTGATATTTCTCCAGGCAATCTTAATTCCAACTTTTGATTCATCAAGCCCCGCCTTTCTCATGATGTGCTTTGCATGTAAGTTAAATCGCATCCTGCCCCATACATCCCTGCGACCAATCCGCTCGCACAGAGAGGGACTTCTCCAGGTGCCGTCCACTAAACAGTGTCGGGGGGCGACGCCTAGGAGCAGAGCCTTCTCTGTGATGGGTCCAGCCCTGTGGAATGACCTCCCCCTTGACATCAGGATTACCTCCGATCTCCGCTCCTTCCGTGTAAAGCTCAAGACCCACCTTTTCCAATTAGCTGGCCTGGCTCAACCGTAGTATTTATCCCATTCCTCCTGACAGTCTTTTTTACATTTGTAATTTTAACTGAGGGTATTTTAATTGTTAATTTTAATTCTATTACCACTATTGTATGCATTTAACGATTGTTACCTCCTCCGTGTACGTGTATGTGTTTGTATGTATGTGTATATGTATTGTATGTATATGTATATATGTATGGGTTTTTATTGTACGCCGCCCCGAGTCCTTTTGGAGAGGGAGCGGCTAACAAATTAAATTTATTCTATTCTATTCTATAAATAGGCAGGGCGATAGTATACAACCTTGCTGGACTCCTTTCCCAATTTTGAACAAATCAGTGTTTCCGTGTGCAGTTCTCACTGTTGCTTCTTGACCTGCATATAGGTTGTCTGCTTGTCAGAGGTTTGCAAAAGGCGATCATAGGACCCTGCAAGGCTAAGCAGGGGGTTGGGCTAGAAGACCTCCAAGGTCCCTTCCAACTCTATTTTATTCTAAACATCCTAAATACATGCTCGTTGCCAAGTGTCTGAATTTTGATTATGTGTCCAAGAAGACACTGCAATGGTTGTAAGTGTGAAAAATAGTAATGTCACTTTTTTTAATGCTGTTATAACTTTGAACAGACACTAAATGAACTGTTGTAACTTGAGGACTACTACCTATGCTGGGAACATCAACAGCAGTCAATAGGGTAGCTTTGATGTATAGTGCTATTTTGACTAGCTTTATCTCCTCGTCCCACCCCAAAATGTCACAGTTTGCAGCTCTGGTCTAAGCCATTCAGGAGAGCATAATTATCATTCTGCTGCTGGAGCTTCCCCTCATTTTTAATGCCAAGAGTTTTTGTATGTCTCTCTCTTAAAAAGAAACTCTTAAGGAAGAGGGAAGAATGATTGAGAAAAAGAAAAAAGAGAGAAAGGAAAGAGAGCGAGAAAGAGGGAGAAAAATATGGATGAAAGGTGAGAAAGAAAGAAAGAAAGAAAGAAAGAAAGAAAGAAAGAAAGAAAGAAAGAAAGAAAGAAAGACAAAGGAAGGGAAGGAAGGAAATAAAAAAGGAGTAAAAAAGAAAGGAATGTAAAAGGGAAAAAAGGAAGGAAATAAAAGAGAAACAAAAGGAGTAAGAAAGAAAGAAAAATAAAAATAAAAGAAGGAAGGAAGGAAGGAACAAAATAAAAGAGAAACAAAAGGAGTAAGAAAGGAAAACAAAAGTAAAAGAAGGAAGGGAGGAAGGAATGAACAAATTAAAAGAGAAAGGAGTAAGAAAGGAACATATAAGGAAAAAGAAGGAAGGCAGGTAGGAAGGGATGGAGGGAGGGAGAAAGAATAGCAGTAAGAAAGAAAGGAGAGAAAGAGAAAAGAAGGAAATAAAAGGAAGGAGTAAGAAGGAAAGGAAAGGAAAAGGAAACGAAGGAAGAAAGAAAGGAAGGGAAAAAAGAAAAGGAATAGCAGTAAGAAAAAAAGGAGAGAAAGAAGCTTTTGAGAAGCGAAACGTCTTCAAAGAGAAAACAAAGCCGCTTTGCTGGAAGGAAGGCTATTTTTCTCTTGAAGACATTTCGCTTCTCAAAAGCTTCTTCAGGTCTGAAGGAATGGTGGGGAATGGAAGGATCACTCAGAACTGAAGAAACCTCTGGGATGAGAAGCGAAACCTCTTCAAGGAAGGGAAAAAAACCAAGAAAGTCCAGCTGCCTTTTGAAAAAGCACCTTTGGGACAACCATGACCAGGATGACTGTGAATCAGAGGTGGCATTCAGCAGGTTCTGATCAGTTCTGGAGAACTGGTAGCGGAAATTTTGAGTAGTTCGGAGAACCGGTAAATACCACCTCTGGCTGGCCCCACCCCCATCTATTCTCTTCCTCCCGAGTCCCCAGCTCATTGGGAGGGAATGGGGATTTTGCAGTATCCTTCCCCTGCCACGCCCACCAAGCCACACCCACAAACCCATGCCACGGCCACCAAGCCACGCCCACTGAACCGGTAGTAAAAAAAAAATTGAATTCCACCACTGCTGTGAATCTCCATAGACATCACAACTTTATCCCTTAAATGGGATCTCAGATCTCATTTCTGGAACTGCAAAAATCTGTGTTCCTCTTCATCCAACAGAAGATCTGAGATCCTTGCACCTGAAATCTTGGTCGTTGCCTTTTAATCTAGGCCTTGCCTGCCCTTGAACTAATATTTAGACTTAATCTTGATAAATAAATGAACCAGGACCTGACATTTCTATTACTAAACTACTTCTGGCATAACCCCAAACAAATAACAGATCAAAAAAAGGGAAACGACGTGGAGGCTGCATTCTATTAATATTATTAAATAGATTTGCATGCTAATATTTCACTCGGAATGAGGGGGAGTAGAGCCTCCGGAGATGAAGTCATGATATGTGTGGGGTTTTTTTGCACATCTCTGCCACACCGACTGTTTTCTTCCCTAGCTGAAGTGTTCAGCAGGGTGAAAAGAAACCTTTTGAGAAATGCAGCCTCGGATGGAATTGGTTTTGAGCATTTTAACGGAATAACAGAGTTGGAAGGGACCTTGGAGGTCATCTAGTCCAACCCCCTGTTCAGGCAGGAAACCAGAGGTGGTATTCAGCCGGTTCAGACCGGTTTGAGTGAACCAGTAGTGGAGATCGCGGGAGAGCCTGCCCAGCCACGCTGGTGTTATGCCGTCCTCTTTAGCCACATTTTTGAGGCTGGGAGCATGCGTGGAAGCCGTGCCCGCAAGCAAGGCACATGCGCAGAAGGCCGGGTGCATGTACCAAAGGGGTGCATGCAGGGCAAAAATAAGTCAACTCCACTGCTGCAGGAAACCCTACATCACTTCAGACAAATGGCTACCCAACATCTTCTTAAAGACTTCCAGTGTTGGGGCATTCACAACTTCTGGAGGCAACTTCTGTTCCACTGATTAATTTTTCTAACTGTCAGGAAATTTCTCCTCAGTTCTAAGTTGCTTCTCTCCTTGATTAGTTTCCACCCATTGCTTCTTAGATACAAGATACAACAGCAGACTTGGAAGGGACCTTGGAGGTCTTCTAGTCCAACCCCCTGCCTAGGCAGGAAACGCTGTACCGTTTCAGACAAATGGCTATCCAACATCTTCTTAAAGACTTCCAGTGTTGGGGCATTCACAACTTCTGGAGGCAAGCTGTTCCACTGATTAATTGTTCTAACTGTCAGGAAATTTCTCCTCAGTTCTAAGTTGCTTCTCTCCTGGATTAGTTTCCACCCATTGCTTCTTGTCCTGCCTTCTTTGGAAAATAGGTTGATCCCCTCTTCTTTTTGGCAACCCCTTAAATATTGGAAGACTGTTATCATGTCTCCTCTAGTCTTTCTTTTCATTGAACTAGGCCAGGGGTGTCCAAACTTGGGAACTTTAAGACTTGTGGACTTCAACTCCCAGAATTCCCCAGCCAGCCATGCTGGCTGGGGAATTCTGGGAGTTGAAATCCACAAGTCTTAAAGTTCCCAAGTTTGGACACCCCTGAACTAGGCATACCCAATTCTTGCTACTTGTTTTCATATGTTTTAGCTTCCAGCCCTTTATCATCTTTGTTGCTCTTCTCCGCACTCTTTCCAGAGTCCCAAAACACTTTTTTAATATCGTGTTGATCAAAACTGGATGCAGTATTGCAAGTGTGGCCGTACTAAGGCTTTGTAAATCTTTGAGCAGCTCTTGTAATTATGTGAAGCCAACATTTTTCTGTACTCAGACTAGACTTTCCTTTTCAATAATGGATGGAAAACGTACCTTGCTTGCCTAAGCCCCTAAAATATTTATTTAAAATCTATTTAACACCTTTCTGATTTAAGACAGCAGTCGATTGCCAAACGAAAGCCCCTGGGTATGCCAAATAATGTTTTAGTTCTAAAACGTGCTTCAGAATTCAAATCAGACTCCCCAAAATGCCTCTTCCCTCCCAAAATCCGATTGTTTCCATTATGTGCATGGAAAATAGAAATCCAAGAAAAAGTATCATCAAACTATATTCAGTTCCACATCCTTTGCAAGGAGTTGGATTTATTTATTAAGCTGGATTTCCCAAGTGGGAAAGAGGACACGTTTACCTTTGATGAAATTTACAAGTGGAAATTTATGGAAGAGAACACTTGCGTGATGTTAGATGGTTGTTTTATATATATATATATATCCCTGCTGGTTTTAATTATGATTAAAATATTGGCATTGCATTGATATTTTCAACTTCTGTTTCAGTTGTATAACGCTGAAAGCTGTTGTGGAGTAGAGCAGCGTGAAGGCAAAAGAAAAAGAGAGAGAGAGAGAGAGAAAGAGGGGAGAGAGGGAAAGACAGAGAAAGAGAAAGGGAAGGAAAGAAAGAAAGAAGGAAGGAAGGAAGGAAGGAAAGAAAGAAAGAAAGAAAGAAAGAAAGAAAGAAAGAAAGAAAGAAAGAAAGAAAGAAAGAAAATAAATTTAACACAGATAGTCAGAGATGGGTTCCTACCAGTTCGGCCCAGTTCAGCTAAATAGGTAGTAACAAACCGGTAGTGACCTAGGCCTGCCATGCCCCCGATCTGGTTCTCCTACGGCAGCGCCATCTTGGTTTTTGGTTGTGCGCATGAGCAGAACAACTTTTCATTGCAAAAATGTATTTTTTAAAGGTTTTACACATGCATAGACCTTTTTATTTGTGGATGCGCGTACCGAACTGGCAGTAATGCCGGCAGCAACCCATTCCTGGAGATAGTCCTCAAATTATGACCATTATGAATGAGTGAGCCATCTTGATCTAATCAGGCCGAAAAGCAGAAGACTGAGTTCAAGTTTGGGCCAATCACCAGGAGACTGTGAGTTCTAGTCCCACCTTAAACATGAAAGCCAGGTAGGTGACATTGGGCCAGTCACCAGGAGACTGTGAGTTCTAGTTCTGCCTTAGGCATGAAAGCGAGCTGGGTGACATTGGGCCAGTCATCAGGAGACTGTGAGTTCTAGTCCCACCTTAAACATGAAAGCCAGCTAGGTAGGTGACATTGGGCCAGTCACCAGGAGACTGTGAGTTCTAGTCCTGCCTTAGGCATGAAAGCCAGCTGGGTGACATTGGGCCAGTCACCAGGAGACTGTGAGTTCTAGTTCTGCCTTAGGCATGAAAGCCAGCTGGGTGACATTGGGCCAGTCACCAGGAGACTGTGAGTTCTAGTCCCACCTTAAACATGAAAGCCAGCTAGGTAGGTGACATTGGGCCAATCACCAGGAGACTGTGAGTTCTAGTCCCACCTTAAACATGAAAGCCAGGTAGGTGACATTGGGCCAGTCACCAGGAGACTGTGAGTTCTAGTCCCACCTTAAACATGAAAGCCAGGTAGGTGACATTGGGCCAATCACCAGGAGACTGTGAGTTCTAGTTCTGCCTTAGGCATGAAAGCCAGCTGGGTGACCTTGGCCTAGTCTCTATTTCTCCCTGGATCCAGCCCATCTCACAGGATTGTTGTCATGGGAGGGGGGGAAAAGGAAGGAGAAAGTGTGCTGGATATGTTTGCCGCCTTGAGTTATTTGTAAAAATAACCAAGGTGAGCATAAATAAATAAAAACAAACAAACAAACCAACAAGCAATAATTCCTATAAATTTAATAAATAAATAAATAAATAAAAGCAATAATTTCCACCGTTGGGAAAGACTAAATGGGCCTTTTTAAATCCATAAGCAAACCTCGAGTATCAGAATAACAGAGTTGGAAGGGATCTTGGAGATCTTCTAGTCCAACCCCCTGCTCAGGCAAGAAGCCCTATACCCGTGATGGCAAACCCATGGCACACGCAGCCATATTTGCCAACACATGAGCTGTCAGCTCCAGAGCTCCAGCCAGCTGATTTTTGGCCTTCTGGAGGGCTGGGGGAGGCCATTTTTGCCCTCCCCAGGCTTCAGGGAAGACACCGGAGCCTGGGAAGGCAAAAACAGCCTCTGCTGCACGCCCCCCCCCCCTCCCCGAGACCTTCTGGAAGCCGGAAACTGATCGTTTCTGAACTTCAGTTTGGCCCAATTGAGCCTGTTTCTCCCCCTCCCCAGACTTCAGGAAAGCCTCCGGAGCTTGGGGAGAGCAAAAACTCCTCCCTCCGTGCGGGTGTGTGTGCGCGTTGTGTACGCATGTGGGGGGGGGGGTTATGCGTGCATGCGCAGGCGGCCGGAGTGTTACCACTGCCCCATCACTGCGGGTGAGCAGAGAAAAGTAAGTGAAAAATCAAAGCTGGATTGAACTGGCATATTTACACATTAGCAACCCACAGATACCGACGTGCATGGGTTGTGGTTTTTCCACCGGGAAACGGGGGCTTTGGATAACACACAAAGGGGACCTCCACCCAGTGGTGGGATTCAGCCGGTTTGCACCTATTCGGGAGAACCGGTTGGTAACTTTCTAAGCAGTTCGGAGAACCGGTGGTTGGAAGAAATCTCCTTTTGTTTTTCCCCCACTTTACAGGGCTAATCCTGTAAGGAAGGCAGGAAGGAAACATTCTGGTGTTGTTTCTAGCCTAATCTTTGTTGCCCTGCTTACAGAAACTGCCTCTCCGGTTAACCCTGATCACATTGTAACAGCTCAGGCGAAGCGCCCATCGACCTGAGTGACATTGAGTTGGCCACGCCCACATGGTCACATGACCACCGACCCTCACCTAGCCAGCTGGTCATTTGGGCAGAGAACCGGTTGTTAAATTATTTGAATCCCACCACCGCACTGCCCTATACCATGTCAGACAAGTGGCTGTGCAATCTCTTCTTAAAAACCTTCAGTGAGGGAACACCCACAACTTCTGGAGGCAAGTTGTTCCACTGGTTAATTGTTCTCACTGTCAGGCAATTTCTCCTTAGTTCTAAGTTGCTTCTCTCCTTGATTAGTTTCCATCCATTGCTTCTTGTCCTGCCTTCAGGTACTCTGACCTACGGCTTCATGGTGTTTTTACAACCCTCTCTAAGCAGTTTACAGAGTCAGCCTATTGGCCCCAACAATCTGGGTCCTCATTTTACCCACCTCGGAAGGATGGAAGGCTGAGTCAACCTTGAGCCGGTCAGGATCGAACCGCTGGCAGTGGGCAGAATCAGCCTGTATTCCTGAATTCTAACTACTCTGCCACCATAGAAGGAAGGAAGGAAGGAAGGAAGGAAGGAAGGAAGGAAGGAAGGAAGGAAGGAAGGAAGGAAGGAAGGAAGGATGGATTAGCAATAGCACTTAGACATATACCTCTTCACAGTGCTTTATAGCCCTCTCTAAGCAGTTTACAGAGTTAGCCTATTGCCCCCAACATCTGGGTCCTCATTTTACCCACCTCAAAAGGATGGAAGGCTGAGTCAACCTTGAGCCGGTGAGGTTTGAACTGCCAAACTGCAGCTAGAGGAGCTGAAGCAGCCTGCAGTACTGCACTCTAACCACTGCGCCACCTCGGCTCTCCAAATGATTAAACCAGGTTTAAATTGAGAGAGAGGACAAAGTTTTTCCTCACGGTGTGTTAATACAGCAGGTAAGAGATTAATAAGAGATTAATCAAAGACCGAGAAAGAACGACGGACTAATTTCTAAGAGGAATACTCCATATAATATGGTTCACCTGGAGAGGCACTTAAAAGTCTTCACTTTGAAGACGGAGAAAAGGTGAGCTGATTCATCTGTGCTGATTATCCCCCCAAAAATGTTTGTTCCCTCAAGTGAGCTCCTAAATTATTTTTAGTGTTGTGTTCTGGTCTCTGGTTTTATCGCTTGGAAATTATCTGATTTTAATAATGTGTGTGTGAGAGTGTACCTTAATTGCCGGTTTTATTAGCTGTTGGTTTTATTAATGTTTTCTCATTCTTATGCTGGTTTTTTTTTTGGGGGGGGGTTGGGGGTTATTGTACTTGTCTTTATATTGGAAAGACATCTGGGATATATTTGGCCCTAAAAGCCAGTATGTTCCTTAGACTGAGGGCCACACTATTGAATAGGTAGGCCCAGAAAAACAATTATATTTAGTTCAATATATATTTTACTCCAGTTTCGTTAAAATTATTAAGATTTAGCCAGTTTGGTCTGATGGTTAAGTGCTAGCCTAGAAACCAGGAGATGGTGAAGTCTAATCTTACATTAAGTCATTTTTATTTATTTAGTTAGTTAGTTCATCAAACATGTACGAGATAGCAGGTATAAGTATAAACATGGACATGAACACAAGAAATGGGTACAAATAAACGGGGACAATAGGACAGGGACGGAAGGTACGCTGGTGCACTTATGCACTCCCCCTTTATGGATCTCTTAGGAATGGGGTGAGGTCCACGGTAGACAGTTTGAGGTTGAAGCTGTGGGGGTTTGAGGATGTAACAACGGAGTCAGGTAGAGAATTCCAGGCGTTGACCACTCTGTTGCTGAAGTCGCATTTTCTGCAATCGAGTTTGGAGTGGTTTACCTTGAGTTTGTTTGCCCGTATATTATTGAGGTTGAAGCTGAAGTAGTCGTTCACAGGTAGGATGTTGTAGCACACAATTTTGTGTACTATGCTTAGATCAGACTGTAGGCGGCATAGTTCCAGGTTGTCCAAGCCCAGAATTTCGAGCCTGGTGGCGTAAGGGATTCTATTGTGAGCAGAGGAGTGGAGGACTCTTCTCATGAAGTACCTCTGGACACGCTCAATTGCATTAATGCCCAATATACAGTATGGATTCCAGGCAGACAAGCTGTATTCGAGAATTGGTCTAGCAAAGGTTTTGTATACCCTAGTTTGCAGTACAATGTTACCGGAGAAGAAGCTACACAAAACTCTCGGTCCAAACTATCTCACAGAGTTGTTGTTCAAGGGAAAAGGGAAGGAGGAGGGAGGAAGGACTATTAGATGTTGTTGGAAGAAATCCATCTGGTTCAGTTCCAAGCTGGGAGAAAGACACTGGAAACATGGAGGCTGATTGGAAAGATGGTTTAATGATGAAGCAGAACCACATGTGGCTCTGGGCAGTTGACCAAATGTAGTTGAGAGTGGTTGGGGGTGATACCTTCTCTTGGGCTTTGCACTTGAGCTTCCTGTTCCTGTGCAAGAGCATGTCCTTTAATAATTTTATTGGCTGTTGTCAGTTCCCTATGGGGTTCCATGTAGGGGTTATGTAAGGCAAAACAGGAAATGCAAATCCTAGGTGCTTGTCTGAGCTAATCTGGTCAACTTCTGTCTTATTGTTTATCTGCTCCAAAGTTTCTGTGCCTTTGACGTTTGGACTACTCTGGGATGGTGCAATGAAGGGACATGTGTTCAGTAAGGTTGTTGTGCAATCCCGATTGTGGCTAATTGGGTTTTGTGCTGTGTTGGATCCTGAGTGATGGGCTGCTTCTAATCCTATCATTCTGCCTTTGTTCAGACTATGCTGCAAGCAGTTTCAAAATATCTTGCCTTGAATGGATTTCTGCCTGCAGCATTTGCTTTGCTTATGAATAGAGCCATCTAGATACCAGTAGTTGGCTTCTTCTTTCAATAAGCTCTTTATCTCCTAAATGCTGGCATCTGCTGTGGGCTATTTAGAAAAGGTGGGAGCTGCTTTCTGCCTCTAAAAACATGTTTCTCCATTTCTCATTTAGGGAAATATAATATTCTGCCTTTTTAATATTCCTTAAAACATTTCATTCTTCCAGGGGTGGGAGCTTTCCCCAATTACTTATAAAATAATACAGGTGGAATAAAATTCAAATAGGAATGAAGATTCAAATAGGAATGAAGGTTTTGGTCAACATATTGTGAAAAAAAATGTTGGGGCTCTGGAAAAAGTGCAAAGAGGACCAACAAAGATGATTATGGACCTGGAGGAGATTAAAACATATGAAGAACGGTTGCAAGAATTGGCAATGTCTAGTCTAGTGAAAAGAAGGACTAGGGTTGACATGATAGCCATGTGCCAATATTTGCGGCGCTGCCACAAAAAAAGGGGGGGATACAACCTAATTTCCAAAGCACCAGAAGGCAAAAGAAGAAGCAATGGATGAAAACTAAGGAGAGAAGCAACCTAGAACTAAGAAGACATTTACTAACAGTGAAAACAGTTAACCAATGGAACGGCCTGCTTCCAGAGGTTGTGGGGGCTCCATCATTGAGGCTTTTAAGAAGAGATAGGACAGCTATTTATCTGGAATGGTATAGGGTCTCCTGCTTCTGCAGAGGGTTGGACTAGAAGACCTCCAAGGTCCCTTCCAACTCTGATTTTCTATAACAGTGATAGCTAACCTTTCCCGGCCCGAGTACTCGAAAATGCAATGTGCGTGCAACAACATGCATGCCCTCTGCCCCCTGTGCATGCATGTGCAGCCCCTGCATGTGCCCCCCATGCAGGCATGTATGATGCCCCGCATGCCCCCCGCATGCCCCCCGCATGCCCCCCTGCACATACGCACATTCCCCCCACATGTGCTCTGCCACTGCGCATGTGCAGCAAAGACCCAACGATCAGCTGGCTGCCAGGAGGTGCGGGTGCATGCACACACACATCAAAGCAGAACTGGGGTGATGGCTGCCGTCCCCACAGAGAGGGCACTGCCACTGGTGGAATTCAAAACTGTTTACTACCAGTTCTCTGGGCGTGGTGGGCTTCGTGTGGCTTAGTGGGCGTGGCAGGGGAAAGATACTGCAAAATCCCTGGATCTAGACTTGGGCTGGGCTACAAAAATTGAGATACCATATTTTTCAGAGTATAAGACGGAAGTATAAGACGCACCTGGCTTTTAGGGAGCTAAATAAGAAAAAAAAAGCTGCCTCTGTCTCCCAGCAATTTGCCTCCTTGCAGCAAACAGCAAACAGCCTGTTTCAGTTTCAGTTTCAGCACAGCCTGATTAGCACAAGCAGCTGATTGTTGGTTGGATTGGCCTCCCAACATCAGCTGTTTCAGGCTGCAGGGATTGCCGAAGCCTATTCCTCAGCCTCAACATGTCCCATTTTCTGCCGGCATGGAGGCCGAAAACAGGGTGCGCAGAGGCCAAAAATGGGATGCTGAGCGCAGAGGCAGCAATAGGCAATGACAATCCCTGCAGCCTGAAACAGCTGATGGCCAGGAAGCCAATCCAACTGGCTGCTTGTGCTAATCAGGCTGTACTGAAACTGAAACAAGCTGTTTGCTG
Source organism: Natrix helvetica (assembly GCF_964273705.1). NCBI lineage: Eukaryota > Metazoa > Chordata > Lepidosauria > Squamata > Natricidae > Natrix > Natrix helvetica. Next base: position 7,725,032 of record NC_138552.1, read on the forward strand.
TTTGCTGCAAGGAGGCAAAATGCTGGGAGGCAGAGGCCAAAGGGTTGGGGGCCCAGCAGGTAGATGGGGCTACATTCAGTGTATAAGATGCACCCAAATTTTCACCCTCTTTTAGGGTGGGGGACTGTGTCTTATACTCTGAAAAATACAGTAATTGGGTTGTTGTTCTAACTGACAGCAAAAACGTAGAGGTTTTATTGTATCGGTTTGCTGGAAATGTATACATGTTTCAATGTTTGCCACTGGATGCAACGTGGATCCAAATTTTTTAACTGGAAACTGGCCAGTTATAATTTGAGCCAGCAAATTTCGTCCAACTCCTCCTTGGCTGAGACTAAAAACCAAAGTTACACCGATAGGGATTTTGAGGAGACAGACCACGGATCAATAATTGATGGCCAGAATTAGAGATGCTATTAAGAACACATTGCAAGCCATTTGTCTAGTGCAAATGCAAGTTCTAATTAGAGTGGAAAGTAAGATTTGGCTTTTGCACATCTCTCACCCGTCCCTGACTTCTTGTGTTGGGGTGATCGATAGAATTTCCATCTGATTCTTGGATTTTCTGTCAGGAGGTTTCTCCTTAGTTCTAGGCTGTTTCTCTCCTTGATGAGTTTCCATCCGTTGCTTCTCATCCTGCCTTCAGGTACTTTGGAGAATAGCTTGACTGCCTCTTTTTTGTGGCAGCCTCTTGGATATTTGGAGACTACTATCATGTGACCCCTAGTCCTTCTTTTCAGTAAATTAGACATAACCAATATTATATCCACTCACGCTTCTTTTCCTGCCTTCTCTTTGAGACTGCTCATGTAAGGCTCAAATTGTTGGGTTCAGCAAACTATTTGTTATGTCCCTTGCCTCTCTCAGAAGTCTTCTCCTATACCCAAGTTGGAAAGCATCAATCACCTTTCTGCTTCCTCCAAAGTCCAAATTCTGCTACCCTGCTGTCCTAAGGAAAGTAACTTGACTTATTTTCTCATTAGTCTTTGTCCAGCACACAGAGTTCATTAATGGAGACCTGTCATCTCCTTTTTTATCTATATACTATATATAAAAATGGCTGTGTGTGTTCCAGCAGAACTCTGGAACGCCTCGAGCAATTTCAACCAAACTTTTATTTATTATTTATTTAAGCCATTTCCTCTGGGCGGTGTATAAATCAAACATTAAAGGCATAAAACAGTATCTATCTATCTATCATCTATCTGTCTATCTATCTATCTATCTATCTATCTATCTATCTATCTATCTATCTATTGTCTGTCTATCTATCTATCTATCTATCTATCTATCTATCTATCTATCTATCTATCTATCTATCTATAAACGGCTGTTTGTGTCTGTGTGTTCCTGCGTAACTCTGGAACGCCTGGAGCAATTTCAATCAAACTTGGTACACAGATGACTTACTCTCTGGAATCAAATACTGTGGGGGTAAGACACCCCTAACACCATTCAGGGTGTGTGTTCTGTAAAGATACAGCCGGTTGTGCCTTAAAATGGCTTCCATTGTACTGCCTTAAAATGGCTTCTACTGTACAGTGCAGTAGAGTTGTTGTGGTAACGGCTTCACAGTACTCCACAAGGGGGCTCCCTCTGGTAAGGGGGGAAATCTAACATTAGAAATTACATTTGGTCCGGATATTTTCCCCGGGTATAAATAAATACCTGGGCAACACCAGGTTATCGGCTAATTAGGCAATAAAACAGGAACGATATGAGTCAGCAGTGTGTGACAACAGCCAAAAAAGCGAATACAATCGATTGTATAAACAGAGGCATAGAATCAAAATCGTGTGATTGGTACCACTTTATAAAACCTTTGTAAGATCACACACATGGAATGCTACGTTCACTTTTGGTCACCACAGTACAAAAAGATGTTGAGACTTTGGGAAAACTTGAAGAGAAGAACAAGAAAGATGATCAAAGGCCTAGAGATTAAAAGCTACGAAGAAAATGGTTGTGGGAACTGGATGTGATTAGTCTAGAGAAAAGAAAGCCTAGGAGTGGCATGATAGCAGTATTCCAGGATTTGAAGTGCTGCCACAAAGAAGAGGCGGTCAACTTATTTTCCAAAGCACCAGAAAGCAAGACAAGAAGCAATGGATGGAAACCTATCAAGGAGAGAAGCATTCAATGGTGAAAAGAGTAAGGTTCTACATTTAGGCAACAAAAACGAAATGCACAGGTACAGTATAGGTGGTACCTTGCTCAATAGTAGTAACTGTGAAAAGGATCTTGGAGTCCTAGTGGACAACCATTTAAATATGAGCCAGCAGTGTGCAGCAGCTGCCAAAAAAGCCAACACAGTCCTAGGCTGCATCAACAGAGGGATAGAATCAAGGTCACGTGAAGTGCTGAAACCACTTTATAAGACTTTGGTAAGGCCACACATGGAATACTGCATTCAGTTTTTGTTGCCACGATGTAGAAAAGATGTGGAGACTCTAGAAAGAGTGCAGAGAAGAGCAACAAAGATGATTAGGGGACTGGAGACTAAAACATATGAAGAATGGTTGCAGGAACTGGGTATGTCTAGTTTAATGAAAAGAAAGACTAGGGGAGACATGATAGCAATGTTCCAATATCTCAGGGGTTGCCACAAAGAAGAGGGAGTCAAACTATTCTCCAAAGCATCTGAGGGTAGAACAAGAAGCAATGGGTAGAAACTAATCAAGGAGAGAAGCAACTTAGAACTGAGGAGAAACTTCCTGACAGAACAATTAATCAGTGGAACAACTTGCCTCCAGAAGTTGTGGGTGCTTCATCACTGGAGTTTTTTTTTTTTTAAGAAGAGACCTATCTGAAATGGTGTAGGATCTCCTGCTTGAGCAGGGGGCTGGACTAGAAGACCTCCAAGGTTCCTCCCAACTCTATTCTGAATGGATTGATATAGTGAGGAATAACCTGCCTGCCGTGGTGCCTCCTAATGAACAAAAATTGCATCTATCAAAAGATGCCACTTGCTCTGGGACGCTAACTAATATCTCCTATTTATCTACATTGTGGTTTACAAGTGGAAAGAGCAGTGGAGCCAGGGGAGAATTATTACCTTGGCAGAAATGTCTGTGATGGGGCATTCAGGGTAATAATCTGGACTCTCAGTGGCCTCGTGGGAATGATTTCTTGCAAAGACAAGTCGGTTTGCCCTGGAAGGTAAAGGCATTTCTCTCCACTTTCCCTCCACTTTCTGCTGAGTTAGAAAGTTGTTACTTTGCAAGGCAGCCTCGTAAAATTTAAATATCATGAGCTTCCTTGACATTGTGATTCATGAGCCAAATAATGGCGCCATTAAAAGAGAGTGGAAGCTGTTAGCCCAGTCAGTTGCAAAGCTCCGAATTAGAGTTCCTTGAAATATGACCGCCAGACTTCAATGCAAATGCAACCCCTTCAATCCGGCTGAGTACAAATGGAGGACGGGAGCAAGAGGGAATAGAACCCTCGGTTAGCAAATTATAAAGGATGGGCAGTCCCGGAGAGATAAATTTAGACGGGGAGGAGAGAAGGGACCGCTAATTCAGCAGGATCAAGCATGCCAATGCCGTATTACTTAATTCAGAGTCAATTGTATTCAGTTAATCAGAATAGAGCTGGAAGGGACCTTGGAGGTTTTCTAGTCCAACCCCCTGCTCAAGCAGGAGTCCCTATACAATTTCAGGCAGGCGGCTATCCAGTCTTTTCTTAAAAATCTCCAGTGAGGAAGCCCCTACAGCTTCTGATGGCACAGTGGTTAGACTAATTCTTCCGATTGGCAGCAGTTGGATCCTGGCGGGCACAAGGTTGACTCAGCCTTCCGAGCTACATGAAACATAAAAGCTCTTTAAACTCATATAATGCAGTCGTATTTGGTTTTACAATTCAGTCCAGGTTTTACGGCAGTCGCTCCCCAAAGCTTATGCCTTAAATCAGTGTTTTTCAACCTTGGCAACTTGAAGATGTCTGGACTTCAACTCCCAGAATTCCCCAGCCAGCTGGCTGGGGAATTCTGGGAGTTGAAGTCCAGACATCTTCAAGTTGCCAAGGTTGAAAAACACTGCCTTAAATAACACTGCCAGTCTTAAAAGAGGCAACCAAACTCCTTCGAGATTACAGAAACCAGAATATCTAAAGATCAATCCCCCCATCCCATCGATCAGCGATGGCGAACCTTTTTTGGCTCACGTGCCACAAGTGGGGGGTGCGCAGGGGGGTCGTGTGCGGGCATGCCACACCTATAATGCAATGTGCGACTCCCCCAGTGCGCATGCGCGCCCAACGCGCGACCGCCCCATTTTTACATGCTTTTTTTCGCCCTCCCCAGGCTTCAGAGGCTTTATAGGAGCCTGGGGAGGGCGAAAAGAGCCTCCCCCATCCCCCCAGAGGCCCTCTGGAGGCTTCAGGAACCGTCCGGAGGCTTCCCTAAAGCCTTCGGAATGCTTAAAACAACCCTCCGAGCAAATCGGAGTGACTTCCGGTTTGCTCGGAGGGTCATTTTAAGCGTTACGAAGACGTCACGGAAGCCTCCGGACGGTCCCTGAAGCCTTCGGGGGGGCAGGGGAGGCTCTTTTCGCCCTCCCCAGGCTCCTATAAAGCCTCTGGAGCCTGGGGAGGGCGAAAAATGGCTTTTAAAAAGGTGAACTCAGCTGGCCAGCGCGCGCATGTGCGCTGGCCAGCTGACAGGGCAGCGCCTTGCGTGCCCTGACAAATGGCTCCGCATGCTACCTGTGGCACGCGTGCCATAGGTTCCCCATCACTGCCATAGATAATAGGATCCAAAATAACAGGAAAATTTTGCTTTCCATTTTGGGAACTTTTTTATTCCATACCTCTGCTTTTCACACCTGTTAGCCATGGCCCTATTAATGTAAAATGAGGACCCAGATTGTTGGGGGCAATAGGTTGACTTTGTAGAGAGGGCTGTAAAGCACTGTAAAGCGGTATATAAGCCTGTGCTATTGCTACATCTCTCAGCACTGCTGTTTTTTCTCCTTCTTGGCTACCACCACAATGCCTGGTGCATTGGACAGTCCCTGTCTATCTACCGTATTTTTCAGACTATAAGACGCACCGGAGTATAAGACGCAACATGGTTTTGAAGAGGTAACTTTAAAAAAAAGTATTTTGTTTTGGCTGTCAAAATCTCTCTATCTCAAATTCCCCCCTCCCTGACCCTGAGCTTCCAGTGTGGCAACACCGAAGCAGGCAAATATGGCTCTGTCCAAGACAGCCTCAAGATAGACAGTTTTACTTTGCAGCATAAATTTTAGGCTCAGTTATGGTTGTACATTGAGGACCACCTATCATTCATCGTGCCATTCGGTGTACGCTGTTCCTGCCTGCATCTAAGCCAGGGGTGGGATTCAGCCGGCTCGGACCCGTTTAAGTGAACCGGATGTTAATTTTAATCTGATTCGGGGAACCAGTAGATGCAAGGACTGGCTGATCCCACCCACCCCATCCCGCCCCTCCAAGGAGTCTCCACGCAGCCTGTTTTGGATGTGAAGTAAGTGCAGGGCCCACATGGAGGCTCTGGGAGGGCGAAATACAGGCCTACTGAAAGTACCGGGAGTCCAGAAATGGGCTTCCGGAGAGTCTCCAGGGTCCGGGGAAGGGAGTTTTTGCACTACCCGAGGCTCGAGGAAAGTCTCTGGAACCTGGGGAGGGTGAAAATTCCCCCTCCCCCGCTGCCATGGTGCAGGAAGGTGACTAGCCATGCCCCCAGGGCTATGCCCACCCAGCAACCAGGCTGAGAGCCGGTTGTTAAAAATTTTCAATCCCATCCCTGATCTAAGCATGCTAATGCCATATTTCTTAAACCAGAGTCTATCGTATATTTACATGCACACATCTCCTTTACACCATTGCCGGAGGCAGTGTGAGAATAGAGAATTTCACCAAGCTACAACTTTTCTTTCTTTCTTTCTTTCTTTCTTTCTTTCTTTCTTTCTTTCTTTCTTTCTTTCTTTTTTTTTTTTAAACTGAGGTCACTGTGTAAACAGTTAATGAAGCAAAGGCAGTCGAGGGATTCATTGGCTGAACACTTCGAGATGTGTTTCCTCTAAATGTTCAATTGGCAGTTACAAAATTACTTTGGCAAGGCTCGGAAAAAGAGCTGCGGACATCGTGTCTCTCCCCGCATTAAATGAAGTGTTCAGAATTAATTTCTAACGCAGCAGAACCGTTTGACTGGAGCATCTAATAACAGCCGGGGAAAACACACACACACACACACACACCACCACCAAATTTCAAAGGAAGAAAGCAAGCCAGAGGTTAGAGACACCTCATATAATCTGGGAGGGGAAGGGAAGGGTTATTATAACACTTCAGCTAACATCTTACCAGTAGATTTACCTTGTAAATTAGCCAGCTTTAAGTGCATCCTTCGATGGCGGCTGGAGAAAAAAAAATCCAATTAAGATGAATGTCTTGGATGAGAGCCAACATCGAAAGCAGTCCGGTGACATTCTGCTTTGGTGCTCAAGAATTTAATCGAGCAGCAACTCCAGCTGAAGGGATGCAGCCGATAGCCACGAGCGAACAGTTCGCCTTCTAGCTTATTTTCATGAACCTGGGAGGGAAACAGCCAGAATTCCCTGGGTTCGTCCTCCATTCTTTCAACTTTCCCAGAGGAATCTCGGAAAGCAAATACATTAGCTGGTCACATCCAGTGGTGGTATTCAGCCGGTTCGGACCAGTTCGCCCAGAACCAGTAGTAGAAATCGCAGTTGGGCCCGTCCACCTGCCCCAGCTCTATACCATCTTATTTAGGCATGTTTTCAAGCTGCGTGCATGCACGCAAGCCTTGTGCATGATCAAAGCACATGTGTGAAAGGCTGAGTGCATGTGTGGGCAGGGTGTGTGTGGGCGAAGCGTGCATGCACACACTCACATTTACGAACCGGGAGGGAAAGTAAGTGAATACCATCCCTGGTAACACACACACACACCCTTTGCAACACATTACAGACAATCCTCAATTTACAACCATAATTGAGCCGCAAATTTCTATCGCTAAACAAGACAGCAGTTACGAGAATTTCATCCCATTTATGATCTCGAAATGGGACACCTCGCCTCAGCCAACTCGCCACAGCGTACTAGCCCCGTTCAAGTCACTGTGGCTAATTTGCCACAGTCAACTCACCATAGCCAATTCACCCTGGTCAACTCACCATGGCCAATTTGCCATGGTCAACTTGCCCTGATGAACTCACCACAGCCAATTTGCCCCGGCCAACTCATCACGGCGAACTCACCATGGTCAACTCACCATGGCCAATTTGCCATGGCCAACTTGCCCTGATCAATTCACCAGAGCCAATTTGCTTCATCCAACTCATCACGGCCAACTCATCACGGCCAACTCGCTACAGTCAACTCCCCATGGCCAATTTGCCCCAGACAACTTGCCAAGGCCAATTCACCACAGCCAACCATTACAGGACAAGCTATAATAATGAACTTTACAGGATAACCTGCAACCATACCACATTCTTCCCTTCTGAAAAGAGAGCCGGCTACCCAATTCAATTACTCCTCTCCTCTCAAAAATAGAAAAAAAGAAAAAGAAAAAGAAAAAAATAACAAAAAAAAGAAATAAAACAAAAAAAATTACTCCTCTCCTCTCTACTTTGTATGAAATAGTTATTTTTTGAGGGGTGTCTGGGTTTTGGGCAGCAACCTAGTAGTTTCGCCATCTCTCATTTGCAATTTGGTAATTAGTTAGAACCCAACTTTCTGTTTTTCTGCTGACCCAGGCCAGGCAAGGGACAAATTGCTGCAGTCCATGTGTTGTAATAGCTGAGTGTGAAATCTGAGCAAATTGGTCAAAGGGAAGAAAGATGCTCAGGGCAAAGATTTAGTTCAGTTCAGAGTCTACCAGTGGCTGGAAGACTCGCTCAGCGGAGGAATGCCAGATCAAGGGGTCAATGTGGGGCACAGACTGCTGCATGCATGCATGCTAAAGGCCTTGGACAGTCTACTTCTGAAGAGGGCGGTCTTGCAGGAAGGAAGGCAGGAAGGGAGGGAGGGGGTTAGGGGAGAGAGGATGGAAGGAAGGGAGGGAAGAAGAAAGGGAAGGAGTGGGAGAAAGGGAAGGGAAGAGGAGGAAGAAAGGGAAGGGAAGAGGAGGAAGAAAGGGAGAAAGGAAGAAAAGGAGGGGAGGGGGAGGTAGGAAGGAAGGGACAAGTGGGGGATTAGGAGAAGATAAAAGGGGGAGGGGGAGGGAAAAGGAGGAAGGAAGGGGAAGGAGGAAGGAAGGGACAAAAGGGGGATGGGGAGAGGAGGGGGAGGGAGGGAGGAAGAAAGAAAGAAATGAATGGGAGGAGGGAAGGAGGGAAGGAAGAGGAGGAAGGAAGGAGAGAGGGAGGGGAGGGAAGGGAAGGGAAAGAGAAAGGGAGAGAAGCTTTGATGCTTAATTTATCCTGACACATTAGTTAATGAAGGAAAACTGTTTACATGTTGTTGTTATAGCAAGGTTTGGGTGTTTAAATCCTTTAAATTATGCAGGACACCATTAATAAATTTCATTAGACGCTGTATTAGGCTGTCTCCAGCCCAAGCAACAGCTTCTGATTAATTATATGGCAATCGTCCGAAGAGCTGACAGCTAAAGTAGAGGGATGAGTGTATGAAAGCCCCATTGGATGCAGCCTTCATTAAGGTGGGAGCCAAGGTATTTGGGGTCACAAATCACCTTTGGATAGGACAGATCAGAAGTCATTAACGTTTGAGCACTTTAAGAATGTAATCTTTTCTTTGAGAAGGGGGATGTCAGAGACATTCATCCCATAATGAAACCTTTAAGAGGGTTTTTCCCCCACCCATCACTGGACTATTTTTTTCTAGCAATAGAACTGTGGGATACAATAATAAAAGTCTTATTGAGACTTCAAAGCTGGGCAGATCCGTTCCATGCAGATGTATCCTTCAGCATCTCAATGTCTGTGTTGTGGCCCACCAGTGGCCAGCAGATCTGGCAGCAGATTTAGGACAGTGAGGAGGTTGGAGAGGAACATGGGGCCGTGGCCATCTGACAGTTATCAGCTGCCTTGGGAATCAGACATCAATGGGGCAGAAGAACAGCTGGAGCCTGTTCCCAGTGTGTGCATGCACAGAGTTGCCAGACGAAGGGAACAGCTAAAGAACGGGTCGATTCAGGAGTAAAGCCACAGGTGGGCGGTGAATTCCCCTTCCATAGGGACTAAAGAGGAGCAAAAGGGGAGTGGAGTTTGCAGGAGACAATTAGTTCAATTCATTAGGGCGAAGATCTGTTCTTGCCAAGGATTGTCTGCTACAGAGTGGCGTTTGGAAGATATCGGCCTGGCAGCTCTCCAAGCCTGATAAATTGTGAACTCTTATGAAAGACTGTTTGCCGGGACTTTGCTAGAGAGGAATTCCCTTTAAACAAAATAAAAGAGGTTTTATCAGGGTGAGGTGTCGGCTTCATCCTTTTGGGAAGCCTAGGTCAGAACAGTTTGTTTGCCATGATAAAAATTACTTTTTTGTTTTGTTTTAAATAATATATTTATTTATTTTCTCTTTACCTACAATATGCGTTTGCTGAACATCGTAATGTCTGAGTCAATTTGTTTACATAATAATGCTTTTCAACATCCCAATTTCTACCTCAATTTTCCAAACATTGATAAAAACAAGTCCTAAATTTGGAAGTACTCTTGTGTCTTCATTTTCTTTAATCTTCAGTGTTCAACTATCCATTTCTGCACAGTCTAATTTTTTTTTAAATTATGTCTTCTTCTGTGGGTGTTTCCTCATTTTTCCAATATTGTGCAAATAAAATTCTTCCTGCTGTCAAAACATATAATATCAAATATACATTTCCTTTGTAATATTTTTCGGTCTTATGCCTAACAGAAATACTTCTGGCTTATTAATTTATATGTTGCCTTAACACTTTTTCTAAACACATTTGCACTTTCATCCAGATTTTTTTTTCCTTTTGGACACCACCACCACATATGGTAGTACGTGCCGGGTACTTGATTACATTTCCAGCATTTGGTGGACATATTTTTAAACTTTTGTGCTAAGCCTTGCCGGTGGAAATTTCTTTTACATTTTGACAATGCAGGAGGAACTCTAAAGATGGACGATAAATACAGGTAGTCCTCCGCTTACAACCACAATTGAGCCCAAAATTTATGTTGCTAAGCGAGAAATGTGTTAAGTGAGCTTGACTCAATTTCCATATATCTTTTGTCTGCTGTGCTACAACTGTTGTGACCTAGGCTTCCCAAAAGCACGAAGGCGACTCCCCATCCCGATAAAACCTCTTTTATTTAGTTTAAAGTGAATTCCTCTCCAGCAAAGTCCTGGCAAACAGTCTTTCATAAGAGTTCACAATTACAGACCTTTATCAGGCTTGGAGAGTTGTCACACCGATATCTTCCAAACGCCACTCTGTAGCAGACAATAGTTGGCAAGAAATCAGGAACGGATCTTCACCCTAATGGATTGAACGAATTGTCTCCTGCAAACCCCACTCCCCTATCGCTCCTCTTTATTCCCTATGGGAGGGGCCATTCACTGTCCACCTGTGGCTTTACACCCTTGTTCCTTAGCTGTTGCCTTCTCCTGGCAGCTCTGTGCATGGACACACTGGAAACAGGCTCCAGCTGTTCTTCTGCCCCACTGATCTCCGACTCCGAAGGCAGCTGATAATTGTCGGTAGCGAAGGTAAATGAATCTCACCATTGGTTTATGTGATATCAATTCTATCCCTCTGTTAACGCAACCTAGGATTGCATTGGGTTTTTGGGTGGCTGCCAGAAACTGCTGGCTCATATTTAAGTCATTGTCCATTAGGACTCCAAGATCCCTTTTGCACTTAATGCTATTGTGCCACATACCACCAATACTATAACTGTGCATTTGATTTTTTTTCTTGCTTAAGTGTAAAACCTTAACTTTTCTCAGCTTTGAATTTCATTTTGTTAGATTGGGCTCAGTCTGTTAAAACCCCTTCTGTATCTTAAGCCTACCTTCTGGTGGGATTTGGCTACTCCTGCCAGCTTGGTGTCATTACTTGGTCTCCTGAGACCGAATCTAATATGTCTTCTTATTCTTAAGGTCAAATAACATGAAGAGAAAGCCTTCACTAAAATAGATTTTATATTTCCGTGAGCCCCAAGTAGGTCTTTTCAGCTAGGCCCGATGCTATTGGCTTAGCTCTTACTTGTACCCCAGATCAACAATTTAGTTGGTTTGGTTTCTAACACTTACAGCTTCTGAGTAGGGACTTGGGAAAGATGTATCTGAAAGAAAGAGTGATTATAGTGCTTTAATATCTCTACTGGGCCAATGTAATTTCCTGTTTCCAGATTTCTGCTTTCCTTTGGCAATAGATACAGAGACTAGTTTGTGAAATTTATTTCCCCATGCTGTCTGACCTAATTTCTCCAGCCTCCTGGTCTGAATTTAAAACTACATCCAAGCTCCTTTTCTTGGTGTTTTTTTTTTTTAATTCCAACATGGTTAGCTTTTTCATTTTTTAAAAAAATGCTTATCGAAAGGCTTTTCCCCTGTTGAGAGAAATGTCCTTCTGGGTTCAGCTCCAAGTGGGGGGAAAAGACCCTGGAAACATGGAGGCTGATTGGAAAGATGGTTTAATGGTGGACAGGATCGCATGGCTTGAGCTCCTGAACAGAAAAGGGGGATCAGATGCTTCCACATGTTGGGTGAAGAAGAAAAGAGAGACCAAGATGCTAAAAGTCCCTGGTTTTATGCTCTCTCTGGCCTTTGATCTTGATCTTGTATTCTGATTGGTTGTCAGACTCCCGTGGGGCCATGCAGGGGCAACTCTTTAGGTTGCGCTTTGAGTCCCAAGCTTGGTTGAGCATTGCTTCTTCACAGGTGCCCTGTGGTGAGATGGGTAAAAGGCTAATACTATCATGCCTCAATCCCATCACCCTGGAGCTGAAGGGGAGATCTTTGTTATGTAGAATAGACTGACCCAGGCCTTTTAATGGCCCATTGACAAAGGTGGGAGCTATTAAGAGTGAGTCTGCTTCCTGCCTAAAAATATGTTTCTCCATTCCTGATCCAGGAAAATATAACATTCTGCCTTTTCAATATTTGCCAGGCTATTTCATTCTTCTAGGAGAGGGGTGGGTTTTAACTTCCTACACCCCCAGAGAAGGAAGAAACAACATGGCAGAAAACAAACAAATATTCTTATGCCAAGAAAAATCAAAGCCATGCTGGAAATCCTTCCAAATGTAACTAATATAATAAAAGTGGCAGGGTTTATTTGGAATCTCTTTTATCTTTGATTTGAACCGCCGATCCAGGGAAAAGATAGAGCAGACCCCTGTGCTTGCTAAATGTGGGATTTCTCTGGAATGAATTAAGGTTACACGTTGTTTTCCTTGTCTTGTTGTCTCTAACAGTAATCAAGGCAACGCTGTTGGTTGTTGTTTTTTACTGATCTTTATGCTTTCATGAAAGCATAAAGGGCTACACGGATTTCAGGGCTATACAAAACAAAAGTTGGAATTAAGATTGCCAGGAGAAAGATCAATAACCTCAGATATGCAGATAATACCACTCTAATGGCAGAAAGTGAAGAGGAACTAAAGAGCTTCTTGATGCGGGTGAAGGAGGAGAGTGCAAAAGTCGTCTTGAAACTCAACAGTAAGAAAACGAAGATCATGGCATCCGGGCCTCTCAATTTCTGCCAAATATATGGGGAGGAAATGGAGGAAGTGACAGATTTTATTTTCCTGGGCTCCAAAATCTTCTCCAGGGAATCCTGTCGATGAGGATTGCAGCCAAGAAATTAAAAGAGGCTTGCTCCTGGGGAGGAAAGTGATGGGAAATCTAGACATACTAAAAAGCAGAGACATCCCCCTGCCAACAAAAGTGCATCTAGTCAAGGCTATGGTTTTGCAAGTTGCAATGTATGGCTGTGAAGGTTGAACCATAAGAAAGGATGAGTGCCAAAGAATGGAGGCCTTTGAACTTTGGTGCTGGAGAAGACTCCTGTGAATCTCATGGACTGCAAGGCGATCCAACCGGTCAGTCCTAGAGGAGGTCAACCCTGACTGCTCTTTAGAAGGCCAGATCCTGAAAATGAAACTCAAATACTTTGGCCACCTAATGAGAGGGAAGGACTCCCTGGAGAAGAGCCTAATGCTGGGAAAGATGGAGGGCAAAAGAAGAAAGGGATGACAGAGAATGAGGTGGCTGGATGGAGTCACCAAAGCAGTGGGCGTGAGCTTAAATGGACTCCAGAGGATGGTAGAAAACAGGAAGGCCTGGAGGAACATTGTCCATGGGGTCACGATGGGTGAGACATAACTTTGCAACTAACAACAACAAATGCTTTCATGAACCAAGAAAAGGAGTAAAAAAAAAAATCAAGATGATAGCAATGACAGTATAAGCAAACATGCCTCCTTTTATATTTTTTACAAGTGTTTGCATGTTGCATGTAAAAGCAGATGGGGCTTCCATCCTACAGTTGTTGTTGTTTTGCCATCTTAACCTGATTTTGATCCATTTCTGCTAAAATCCCTGTGAACCAACCTCAAGTCAACTCATTCTCCCATTCTAGGTTAATCAAATCTCAGACTGGGAATTTTCTTATGGAGAAACTGCCCAGGTGCAAGATAAATGACCGGATGTTTGCATGCCACCGGTCCGTTGTTACTGATTTGAGGACCAATAAAGGAGAATATTGGTAGCTCAGAGTTGAAATGAGGGCTCCTTGGTGCTCTCTGATTTTGGTTGTTTTCTTGGAGATATTTTATTACCCAAACAAGGTCACATCATTGGTACTAGAAAGGACTTGTTGCCGTTGTAGTTGTACTACTACTTCTTCTTCTTTCTTCTTGAATAGAATAGAATAACAGAAGTAGAAGGGACCTTGGAGGTCTTCTAGTCCAACCCCCTGCTTAAGCAGGAAACCCTACACCATTTCAGAAAAAATGGATAGCCAACATCTTCTTAAAAACTTCCAGTGTTGGAGCATTCACATCTTCTGGAGGCAAGTTGTTCTACTGATTAATTGTTAACTGTCAGGAAATTCTTCTTCTTCCTCCTCCTCTCCTCCTCCTCCTCCTATGATTGGACAGCCATTTCTCCAGAGTGGCATAGCATCTCCTGCTCGAGCAAGGAGTTGCAATAGAAGCCCTCCAAGGTCCCTTCCAATTCTGGCCTTCTGTATTAGTGACTCTCCCTGTCAATGTCGGTGGAAGTAGTCTTAGTAGTTCTTTGATTGGGCTATGTAATCTTTGCTTGTTGGAAGTTCCTTGATTGGGATATAGATTATTTCTTAATTTTTGGTCTGATGTTAATTTTGGTGTTAATCTCTAGGTGCTGAGTGTTGGTGGGGAGGTCTTTTTGTTCCCTTTTTGGTTTGTCGATTGCCTCTTTTGCACAGTATGTAGACGTCGCTTATCTCAATGTGCCTGTTGATGGACGGTTTGTCTGAGGGCCAGTTTTCCTGGAATTCTCTGGCATTTTTAGACTTGCCTTGGTCTAAGATGCCCACAGTTTCCCAGTCAAAACAATAGTGCAATCTGTCCGTATGTTGTGAAATTAAAAGAGTTTTTATCATGTCTTTTGATTGCTTGCTGGTGTTCATGGCTGCATTGTGGCTGCGTTGTTTTCCCAGGAAAGCAAGAAGAGTGGAACTTGAGCCATTTTCTCTTTTCAATTTTCTTTCTAGCCAAGCTGTTAAGCTCTACATTATACCTGTCCGCCTGACAAACATCCTAGGAGGCGAGTGATAAGAAACGTTTCATTCAAGCTGGAGACAAGCCAATATAATTACTCCCTATTCCATCTTTTTCCCTAGGTGGCAACTGTAAATCTCAAAATGCAGATGCGAAGAAGAAGAAGAAGAAGAAGAAGAAGAAGAAGAAGAAGAAGAAGAAGAAGAAGAAGAAGAAGAAGAAGAAGAGGAGGAGGAGGAGGAGGAGGAGGAGGAGGAGGAGGAGGAGGAGGAGGAGGAGGAGGAGGAGGAGGAGGAGGAGGAGGGAGGAGGAGGAGGAGGAGGAGGAGGAGGAGGAGGAGGAGGAGGGAGGAGGAGGAGAAGAAAAAGAAGAAGAATCAAGCAAAGGAAGAGAAGCTTAGGCAAGGGGCTTCCAACAACCTTTGTGTTGGGGGTCCAAGTAACACCCCACAACCAAATAAGACTCCGAGGCAGGCATTTCCTCAAAGTTCCATTTTATTAGAGATGTCATATTGGCACCTCTGGGGAAACCCAAATCTGAAAGATTCAAGGTTTTCCCCACCCAATTGAACGTTCAAGTCCCTGTCCAGCACCCACATGTCCATCACATGGTCCATTCAGGTTACCATCCTAACTGGAGTTGTGTTGTGGCTCACCAGCAGCCAGTGGAGTTGACAGCATTGTTGGACAGTGAGGAGGTTGGGGAGGAACCTGGGCCAGTCCTGGAGTCTGGAGAAGGCTCGGACGAGGGCTCTGTGTCAGAGGCAGAGTGGGGGCTAAGGCCATCTGGCAGTTCTTAGCTGCCTTCGGAGCTAGATAGCAGTGAGGCAGAAGAACAACTGGAGCCTGTTCCCAGTGTGCGCATGCGCAGAGCTGCCAGAAGAAAAGAACAGCTAAGAAATCAGGGTCAACTTGGGAGTAAAGCTACAGGCGGATGGTGAATAGCCGCTCTCATAGGAAATAAAGCAGGAGCGAAAGGGGAGTGGGCTTTTGCAGGAAACAATTTGTGTGTTCATTTGTCCATTCATTTATTCGTTTCAGGAGTGTGAAGATCTGTCCGTGAATCCCAGAAACTCTGTGCCAAATCTTTCCTTGCACCGCACCTCATTTGGGAAAATATTGACATGGCAGCTTTCCAAGCTAGATGAAGTCTGTGGTCATAAATTCACCTTTGAAAGATGCTTACCAGGCCTTTGCTGAATGTGAATGAAAGGAATTCACATTTGTTTAATAAAAGAGGTTTTGTCGGGACCAGGAATCTGCTTCGTGCTGTTTGGGGAAGCCTGGGTCAGAACAAGGTGTTTCCCGGCCACACCTCTCCAGGTGCAGGCTGAACGTCCTTGACTCACAGTGAAAGAATGTTGTTATGGCTATATACCCCATTGCCATACAACCCCCCCCCTCCCCCCAGTTCCCACAGCATGCCATCCACCAAGTGTGGCAGCCCTAATCAAAGAAAAAAAAATGGCCTCCAAGGCTGACATACTACCCAAACCATGGGAAGCAGCCATTTTATGTCCATAAATGAAATTTAAAGTCTATCACTCATGAACTGGGAATCATTCAAGCAGAGGTTTGAGCAAGACCTACTAATAATAGAGCCAATTTGGTGTAGTGGTGAACCCAAGAAGCTGCGGGTTCTAGGCCCACCATTGGCACGGAAGCCAGATAGGCGGTTTTAGGCCAATCACCTGGAGTCAGTGAGTTCTCGTCCCACCTTAGGCATAAAAACTGTCTGGGTGATTTTGAGCCAATCACCAGGAGACTGTGAGTTCTAGTCCTTCCTTATGATAGCTGAATGTCTGACATTAAGCCAGGGCTGGCAAACTCCCAGCCCAAATGCCAGATGTGTCACATGCTGGCCACGCCTACACCTGGCTTAGCGAAGGGGGTAAAAGACCCAATACATCACTTGATGCCTCTGTGATGATGTAAGAAAGCAGGGGTGTGCTTTAGACCAATCACCTATCATCAGGTGATTGTAAGTTCTAGTGTTGCCTTATGCATGAAAGCCAGCTGAATAGATTTGGTCCAATCACCAGGAGACTGTGAGTTCTAGTCCAACAGGATGTCTGACTTTAGCCCAATCACCTATGATCAGGTGATGGTAAGTTCTAGTGTTGCCTTATGCATGAAAGCCAGCTGAATAGCTTTGGGCCAATCACCAGGAGACTGTGAGTTCTAGTTTCACTTTAGGCATGAAAACCACTTGGGTGATTTTGGACCAGTCACTCTCTTCCTCAATCCAGTTGTTGTCAGGAAAATAGGAGGAAGAAGAAATATTGGGAATATTCTCTGCCTTGAGTTACTCAGAAAGTAATAGAGGTGGGATAAAAAAAATATAATAAATTAAAAACAAAATCTATTAAATCAAGAGACCCAAGCAATATTTGTTCCCTCCTCATTTTTATTTTTTGCACTGTAAGTACTTCATTGTATCATGCTCTAGCATCAACATAAGAATTTCCATGCAAAGCCAATTTTTCAGGAATAGATGAAATGTATGCCCTTTAAAGGATGTTTGTGTTGATCACAATTAAAGGGAAAACACACACTTTTAATCACGGGATGTCTTTGATCTGCTGGAAGAGAGCTCTCATACCAGAGACTGTGTCTTGTAATAAATAGATTTGAGGGTCTTTCCATTCTCCTTAACCGTGTTATCATTCTGTTTCTCAATTCACAAAGGTTCTCATGGCAGAAAGCCAAAAGGGTAACCTATTCTTAACAGCTTGAGTATTTGTTCTTCAAAAAATAACAGTGTCGTAAATTCATTTCTCCTTCTCAGCAGGGGGAGAGGAACCACAAAATTGGGAGGGCGGGAGAAGGGGGAAGAGGAGAGAATGGAAGGGAAGGGAAGGGAATGAATGGAGTAAAGGGAAGTAAAGGGAAGAGAAGAGGAGAGGAGAGGAAAGAAGAGAAGAGAAGAGAGGGAAGGGAATGAATGGAGTTAAGGGAATGGAAGGGAAGGGAAGGGAAGGGAAGAGAAGAGAAGAAAAGAAAAGAAAAGAAAAGAAAAGAAAAGAGAAAAAAGAGAAGCGAAGGAAGGGAATGAATGGAGTTAAGGGAAGGAAAAGGAAGAGAAGAGGAGAGGAGAGAAGAGAAGAGAGGGAAGGGAATGAATGGAGTTAAGGGAATGGAAGGGAAGGGAAGAGAAGAGAAGAAAAGAAAAGGGAAAAAAAGAGAAGCGAAGGAAGGGAATGAATGGAGTTAAGGGAAGGAAAAGGAAGAGAAGAGGAGAGAAGAGAAGAGAAGAGAAGAGAAGAGAAGACTTTATATTTGTGATTGTGTGATTAAACACACAAGGAATTTGTCTCCGGTGCAGAAGCTCTCAATGTACATGCAAAGCAAAAGGGTAATAATAACCATAACAAACAGACTAATAAGAGGGAGTAGTAGAGAACTACTTCCTCCCAACTATTTTCCACTACGTCTAATTTTATACCCCTCTACCACATCATTGATATTATTATTTTTTGCTTAAAATCTGATGTTGTAAATGTTGAGAAAGTTGTATGTTCCTCAAAGGACAGTTGCTTAATCCCTTGAGGGTTTCAAATGATTATTTTTAAATGTCTTTTCAAAAGCCACTATCTGTTTTGAGGGTTCTACGAGGGAAAATTGTCTACCAAACTCTACCAAGAAGTCCAGAGAGATGGTTGCTTCTAGTAGTTAAGGCAGCAGGCTAGAAACTGGGAGACTGTGAGTGCTAGCCTCACCTTAGACAAAAAAGCTGGATGAGTGACTGGATCAATCACCAGGAGATTGTGAGTTCTAGTTCTGCCATATGCATGAAAGCTGGCTAAGTGACTTCTGGCCAGTTACCAGGGGACTGTGAGTTCATATGCATGAAAGCCCACTAGGTAACTTTGGACCAATAGTCAGGAGACCGTGAGTTCTAGTCCCACCTTAGGCACAAACACTAGGTGTCTTTGAGCCAGTCCATCTCTCTTTGCCCAACCCACCTCACAGGATTGTTGTTGTGGTGGGGGGAAAGAAGAGAAGGGAAGGAATACTATGTATGTTGAATTCCTCCTCTCCTCTTTAGATTAAAACATATCTGCCTGAGAAGATGAGGACTTCTTGAGGCCAAATCTAGGTACCCATTTAAGCACCTTGGACAGCTTGCAGCACAAATGAAGAAGTCTTTCATCTCAACCCCCCACCCCTCCTTCTCAACTCCACCGTGGAGATCCAAGCACTGGGAATTAGATTAGTTGTGACTTTGACACGCCTCTCTTGTTTGATCCACTTCATGTTCCATTTAGGAAATAGGAGGGGGGGGGAATATCAAGAAAGGGAATTCCCATCACATCTGATAATGGAGAAGGTCAAATTTCATTATCTTCATTTGCATTCTAAACGCCCGAAGTGGTTTCCCCTTTTTCTTAGAAAGCCACAAGGAAAAAATAAGTATATTCTGTAGCTCCAGCATTAGCATCCCTAATAAAGAATAAAGTTCTTTTTTTCCCCCTTTCTTTCTTCCCCCCCCCTCCTTCCTTCCAACCTTCTCAAGTTCAGCTCGCTTTGTGTGTGTGTGTGTGTGTGTGTGTGTGTGTGGCTGTCTTGGTAACAAGAAACCATTTCAACGCCTGAGTTGCAACATTCTTCGACTGAAATCTCCAGCTAGTTATGATGGAGAAAACGAGGTGATTATGATAGGAAAAAAAAAAACTGGCTTTAACAGAGGAAATTGTCCTTCGTGATAAAGTTTTATTTGTTGATAAGATTTGCTAAAGATGAAGGATTAACCCTAGGCAGTATTCAGCGTAATTTTTTTTAAAAGGATGTTTAAACAAATGCATTAATAATAAAGAAATTCTTTGCCATATTAAAAAAAAATATATAGAAAAGCACTTTGGGCACACTAAAGATGAATTTTACCTAATTGATTTGTTTATTTTATTGATTTGCCACATTTATATTGTTGCCCACCCCGAGCCAACAGAATGTGGCAGCACCCCAAAAAGCCAATGCAATCCAAAACTGCATTAACAGAGGGTTACAATCAAGATCAAGGGAGGTACTAATACCACTCTATAAAGCCTTAGTAAGACTACACCTAGAATACTGCATCTAGTTTTGGTCAGATGTGGAGACTCTAGAAAGAGTGCAGAGAAGAGCAACCAACATGATTAGGGGACTGGAGGCTAAAACCTATGATGAATGGTTGCAGGAACTGGGTAAGTCTAGTTTAATGAAAAGAAGGACTAGGGGAGACATGATAGCAGTCTTCCAATATTTGAGGGGTTGCCACAGAGAGGAAGGGGTCAAGCTATTATCCAAAACACCTGAAGGCCAGACAAGGAGTGATGAATGGAAACCAAACAAGGAGAGATTCAATCTAGAAATACGGAGAAATTTTCTACAGTGAGAGCAATCAACAAAGGAACAGAAGTTGCCTTGAGAAGTTGTGGGAGCTTCATCACTGGAAGCTTTCAAGAAGAGACCGAACTGCCATCTGTCAGAAATGGTGTAGGGTCTTCTCCTTGGGCAGGGGGGGTTGGACTAGATGACCTACAAGATCCCTTCCAACTCTGTTAATGTTGCAAAGCAACTTATTTTGAGTAGATTACCACACTTAGGAGAACAACACCAAAACATTACACCGGAATCTCATTTTAACACCCTAAAACAAGTTGGGGGTGTGTGTTCATTTTTGAAGCCCCCCCCCCAATCAGCGAGAGGGCCCTTGCATTTGAATGATTTGCACGATGCAGGATTTACTCAAATCACACACGAATCGATGCAAGGGGTGAAAATTGATGCAAAGGGCATAATTACAGAAATGGGATGATTATGTCATTTGAGCTATTTGCATAATGATGCCATTAAGCAAATAGTGTGCAGAAATTTGGACTGCCGCATGCGAAGTCCATCGCACTGAGAGCTGGCAAGATGAGGCCCCACCTAAGTGCTCTCCTTAGATCAGCAAGTCAATGTGCTGAATATAAAAACCCACCTCAAAATGTTTGTGATGCCAAAATCAAACTTTTCCATAAGTTTTGGACTCTACAGCTTCTAATTCAGGGGTGGGTTTTAGCCAATGTAACTGCCAGTTTGCCTGTGCGTGCGGTGCAAGCATGCGCATGTGCAGTTCAATGAAAATTGTTCTGTGTATGCGCAGAACTAAAAAAAAGATAGTGGCAATGGCGGTGACCGGGAAACTGGTTTTGGGGTGTGGCCAGCCTGCGTCGCTGTCGATTCTGCGACCCAGGCCCGTATACCACTACCAGTTCGGGCAAACCGGTGTGAACTCACATGTGTTCTAATTGTATGTGAAAATGGTTTGTTTCCTCCTGAGGCCTGAGTCTTTCATGCCTCAGGCAGAACTAGAACTCACCATCTCCTGGTTTCCAGATCAGCACCTCCACCAGTACACCACTTTGTAAGGGGACTCTAAAGCTAATTGTCAATCCAGGTCTTTACTTGTTTGGCTGGTCTGAACTAAAGGTAGGACTTACAACAGGACAGAAAAGGACTATTCAAAATTACACTCACACTGAAAGAGTGACTTACAATAGTGGAGTTGGAAGGGACCTTGGAGGTCTTCTAGTCCAACCCCCTGCCTAGGCAGGAAACCCTATACCGTTTCAGACAGATGGCTATCCAACATCTTCTTAAAGACTTCCAGTGTTGGGGCATTCACAACTTCTGGAGGCAAGCTGTTCCACTGATTAATTGTTCTAACTGTCAGGAAATTTCTCCTCAGTTCTAAGTTGCTTCTTTCCTTGATTAGTTTCCACCCATTGCTTCTTGTTCTACCCTCAGGTGCCTTGGAGAATAGTTTGACTCCCTCTTCTTTGTGGCAACCCCTGAGATATTGGAAGACTGCTATCATGTCTCCCCTAGTCCTTCTTTCTCTTAAGCTAAACATACCCAGTTCCTGCAACCGTTCTTCATATGTTTTAGTCTCCAGTCCCCTAATCATCTTTGTTGCTCTTCTCTGCACTTCCTCTAGAGTCTCCACATCTTTTTTACATCGTGGCGACCAGAACTGAATGCAGTATTCCAGGTGTGGCCTTATCAAGGCATTATAAAGTGGTATTAACACTTCACGTGCTCTTGATTCTATCCCTCTGTTGATGCAGCCTAGAACTGTGTTGGCTTTTTTGGCAGCTGCTGCACACTGCTGGCTCATATTTAAATGGTTGTGCACTAGAACTCCAAGATCCCTTTCACAGTTACTACTATTGAACAAGGTACTACCTATACTGTACCTGTGCATTCCATTTTTGCTGCCTAAATGTAGAACCTTACTCTTTTCACCATTGAATATCATTTTATTAGATAGTGGCCAATGTTCAAGTTTGTCAAGATCCTTCTGTATCTTAAGCCTATCTTCTGGAGTGACTTATGACAGTTATTCACAATTACGCCTCTTGCAGCATCCTTATGATCTTGTGATAAAAAGTCAGATGTTCCTGCTCCTCCTCCTCCTGCTGCTGCTCCTCCTCCTCCTCCTCTTCTTCCTCCTCTCAAAAATCCCACTTCCTTCTAACACTGATGATGTTTCCTAGTTGGGTAATGAAATGTCTGCAAGAAAATAGCCGAGGTCAGAGAGCACCCAGGATTCCTCATTTCAACCTTGAGCTAAACAAATTATTCTCTTCTATTACTAGTTCAGACAAGTAAAAGGCTCGGATTGACAACAAGAACAACAGGGCCTGCCCCTTTTAACTACAGGCAGTCCATTTGTAAGTCTTATCCTTAAGTCAGACATTCTTAAACCAAAGACTGCCTACGATCGTTCTAAATGGACAAAATATTGGTTTGAAGATGTGCTGTGCTTTTTCCACTGTTCTCCTTTTTCGAACTGCATTTCTGAAAGTTGGACACGAGCTGTTCAAAAGGGAGGAGAGAGAGAGAGAGACAGAAAGAGGGGGAGAGAGAGGGAGAGAGGGGGAGGGAGAGAGACAGCGAGACAGAGATGAAGACAGAGAGGGGGGGAGCGGGGAGAGACAGACAAACAGAGAGAGACAGACAAACAGAGAGAGACAAAGACAGGGAAAGAGAGAGAAGAGAGAGGGGGAGAAAGGGGGGATGGGGACAGAGAGAGACAGAGAGACAGACAGAGAGATAGAGATAGAGACAGAGACAGAAAGACAGAGAGAGGGAGAGAGGGGGAAAGAGAGACAAAGAGACAGAGAGAGAGACAGAGACAGAGAAGGAGAGACAGAGAGACAGACAGAGAGAGGGAGAGAGAGAGCACCAAGGCAATGAACAAATAAATAAATAATTTCTCGGCAGAGTTTCTGCTCTTTGGAGTGACCTATTTTACAAAGCATCCTTTTTGTTTTTGGCAAATCACGTTGCTTCTGTGATTTATTCAGGGCAGGCCAAAAAAAAGGGGGGGAGGAAAAAAAGCAGAATTGTGCTGCCTTAGAGCTTAGAGTTGCATGGATTGTGGAGAGGATGTGCAGAGATGATACAATTATATGCCATCACACCGGCCACATTTCTTTATGGCCGATGCAAAACGGATTGGAATGCTAAATATCTTTCTTTTTAAGGGAAGAAAAACAGGTGTGTGTGGGGTGTGTGTGTGTGTGTGTGAAATGTTGAGTCCTTTTCTGGAGGAGGGGAGGAGAAGGAAGAGGAGAGGAACAGCCAAACATTGCTGTCCGAGAGAGCACCAGGTAGAAGTGTTTCTGAAAGGGTTGTATTGTTCAGAAAATTAAAATGCAACCCAAAAAGAAAAATAAGGGAGAGACGAAAAGGAATACTTACTAAGGCTGGAATGCAAAGCCTTGCAGAAAAGCTTCCTCATAATGCCTTCTTCTCTTCCATTTAGATATTTATAATTTACAGTGAGCCACGCAGATGGTTCAGAGCTTCTCTTTAAATCCCTTCATCTTTTATTGCTAAATGGCCTCATAACATTTTTATTTATTTTTTTAGAAATTGTACAGGTCTGGTCCCATTGGTTTTAACAACAGGCATCTATATATATATATATCCATCTTGCCCTACCCTTCGCCCTGAATAGAACTGTGCCCTGTGTAGAAGATAGAATAATAGGGTTGGTAGCAGGGGTGGGCTTCAAAAATTTTAACAAGGGGTTCTCTCCCTGATTGCTGGGTGGGCGTGGTCATGGTGGGTGTGGCCTAACTAGCCTCCTGCACCATGGGGGGATTTTTGCCCTCCCTAGGCTCCGGAGGTTTTCTACGAGCCTCCGGGAGGGAGAAAAAGGCCTCCCCAGGCTCCAGAGGCTATCTGGAGGCCGGAAACAAGCACGAACTTCCAGGTGGTCCATTTTTTTGTCCTCCCCGAACCTCTGCGCATGTCCTGCACTTATTTGCATCCAAAACAGGCTGCATTGGGACTCCTGAGAGGGGAGGGGAGGGGTGGGCGAGGCCAGCCAGAAGTGGGATTTGGGGGTTCTCCGAACTACACAGAACCTCAGCTAGAGGTTCTCCTGAACCCCTACAAACCCCCAGTAGCTGACCCCCGGATGTTACTTCATGCTGCTAACCGAGCATTGGTAGCTTCCTGAGAAGCCCTGAATCAAAGAAAGAACCACAGCTGATACACTTTTAACCTACCACATTTCAAAAACAAGGTAAAGAAAAAGGCAGACAGGAAATTTACTTTACTTTATTGTCATTGTACGTATGTGCACAGTTTACACCTACAACAAAATGAATTGAAGCGTGAGGTTGGAACCGTTTTCATCAGCCCATCTAAGATAACTTCCTGATTGATCTCTTCCGACTTGGTCAACCGTGCTAGCCATACGGTCTCTGAGATATGGTCAGCAAACCTAAACAATTTGGTTTACTGGGCCACTGGTTCCTGTTTCATTTTTCTCTCTGTGGCCACTCAGGGTCAATTCAGACGGCCGTAAATGTTTTCTTACAAGGGCACATTAAGCAGTTCACCCAGAGGAGGAGTGGGAGGCATTTCATAGACTTGGTAGAGCGTACAGTCTGCCAATGTGTGGGGGACGCGCTCCTTCAATACAGGTGGATTAAGCCACCAGGAGTCTAAACCACAGGGGTGGGCTGCTTACAAGTTTGCATGGGTTCAGCCAATCCTCTAGCTAAGGATCTGTCCAGTTCGGTGAACCCACAAATCCCACCCCTGCTAAGCCAGCTTTAGAATAGAATAGAATAGAATAGAATAGAATAAGAGAGTTGGAAGGGACCTTGGAGGTCTTCTAGTCCAACCCCCTGCTTAGGCAGGAAACCCTACACCACTTCAGACAAATGGCTATCCAACATCTTCTTAAAAACTTCCAGTGTTGGAGCATTCACAACTTCTGGAGGCAAGTGGTTCCACTGGCTAGTTGTTCTCACTGTCAGGAAATTTCTCCTTAGTTCTAAGGTGCTTCTCTCCTTGATTAGTTTCCACCCATTGCTTCTTGTCCTGCCTTCTTTGGAAAATAGGTTGATCCCCTCTTCTTTTTGGCAACCCCTTAAATATTGGAAGACTGTTATCATGTCTCCACTAGTCCTTCTTTTCATTAAACTAGGCATACCCAATTCCTGCTACTCTTTTTCATATGTTTTAGCTTCCAGCCCTTTATCTTCTTTGTTGCTCTTCTCCACACTCTTTCCAGAGTAATTTCTCCTTAGTTCTAGGTTGCTTCTCTCCTTGTGCATTCCTGCCTGAGCAGGGGGTGGACTAGAAGACCTCAAGGATCCTTCCAACTCTTAGTTATTCAAGGTGTGTGTAAAGCAGGGAATGTTGTGACCTTCCGGAGAAGCAGTAGAGGACATATTCTTGCATTCTAGTCTGAAGCTGATTGAAATTGTTATCAATTTCAAGTTTTCTTACCTAATTAAAAAAAATAAAATACAGTGTGGGTTATCCCTTGTTCTATTGTGCTGAAATTCTATTTTAGGAACAAAAACAGCAGCAAAATGATTGGGTTCATGGATTTATTTCAACTCTCTCTAGCTTGTTTTCATGCACAAACAGCTATCTAAGCGATCTGTCAGGAAAATGGGATTTTTTTAGCTGAAGAATTGAGTTACGCAGCTGATTATATGCTGATCGAAATTAATGAAGCAACCAATAAAAAAAAAGGCACGGCATTACAAAATTATTAAAACCTTATAACTGCTCGCTAATTAGCATCTCTAATGAAAATTAATATGATTTAAAATACTACCCAACAGCAAGAAAATGAACAGTGACATAAAATAATAATATCAGCAGCATTAATAACAATTATTTTATTAGATAAATTACATATTTAGGAAACGGGAGAAAGAGAAGAATGTTACTACACAGACTGAACCCGAAAGGATAAAAATATTTTACCCAGTGTGCAGAATCAAGCATTGGAAGGATTTTATAGATATAATTCAAAAATTCGGGCGTGAGAGGGCCATTAATATGTCCCTGAAAAGCATCATTGGGAGTTAATTTGAAGTTCTCTCACAGACATCCCCCCCCCCACATCTCCAGAAAGTCAAAATGTTCCAGAAGGAAAATAGTATTAATACAAGAAAAATTACACCATTCCCTGATTACAAATGCTTTAGAAATTTATTGACATAGTAAATGTTACGTTTTTACAATGTGGTCCTGTTTTGTTCTGTAAAATTGCCTAGGTATAAGCATTGGAGGTTCCAAGCATCCAGGGAATAATTTTACCAATATGGTTGTCAATTTGTCCTAGTGTTTAATACACTGTTAGTGTTGTGGCCCACTAGCGACTAGCAGAGATGGTAGCAGATTCGGAGAGTGAGGAGGTTGGGGAGGAACATGGGACAGTCCTGGAGTCTGGGGAAGGCTCTGATGAGGGCTCTGTGTCGGAGGCAGAGAGGGGGCCAGAGCCGTATGCCAGTTATCAGCTGCCTTCAGAGTCAGACATCAGTGAGGCAGAAGAACAGCTGGAGCCTGTTCCCAGGGTACGCATGCACAAAGTTGCCAGATGAAGGGAACAGCTAAAGAACAGGGGTCGACTTGGGAGTAAGCCACAGGTGGACGATGAATGGCCTTTCCCAGAGGAAATAAAACAGGAGTGAAAGGGGAGTGGAGTTTGCAGGAGAGAATTAGTTCATTTAATTCATTCGTGACTCTCCAAGGCTCCTTGCCAAGTTTTGCAGAGATCGGCCTGTCAGCTCTCCAAGCTAGATAAGGTCTGTGACTGTAAATCCTCCCTTGAAAGACTTTGCTGGGTGTGAATGAGCAGAATTCACAGGAAATTAATAAAAGGGTTTTTTATGTGGACCAGGAGTTTGCTTCATGCTCTTGGGAAGCCTCTTGGTCAGAACAGTTAGAAATCAGGAGACGTTGAGTTCTAATCCTGCCTTAGCCATGAAAGCCATCTTGGGTGTGTTTGGGTCAATCACCAGGGGATGATGAGTTCTAATCCTGCCTTAGCTAAATATCTATGGAGATTCTCATACATCCGGGTCATATAATCCTTCCATTCCCCAGCATTCAGTCAGAGGTGAAGAAGCTTCTTGGATGAGAAGAGAGACATCGTCACAGAAAAAACAGGAAGTCCTGTTGCCTCTTGAAAAAGCACTTTGGGACAACCACAACTCCAGGAGACAAGTTATTCAATTGATCAATCGTTTTCACTGTCAGGAATTTCCTCCTTAGTTCCAGGCTGAATCTGCCCCTGATGAGCTTCGACCCATCACTTCTTATCCTGCCCTCAGATGTTATATATGTTTTTTAGTTCTGCGCAAGCGCAGAACAATTTTAATTGAAATGCGCATGCAAGCACACAAAGCGTGCATGAGTGAACAGGCAGGAAAACCAGCCAGAACCCACCCCTGCCATACATCCGTTGAAGCTTATAAACTAACAGGCTGGCCCATGTGCCTGTAAGAAGAGCCAGGTCCTCAAGCTTTCCAAAAGGCCAATAAGATTAAGGTTGGCTACATCTTGGGGTAGAGTAGGAACGTTTCCATTTTGGGAGAAAGTGCTTGAATGGAGATACAATACAATACAATAGTAGAGTTGGAAGGGACCTTGGAGGTCTTCTAGTCCAACCCCTTGCCTAGGCAGGAAACCCTATACCGTTTCAGGCAAATAGCTATCCAACATCTTCTTAAAGAATTCCAGTGTTGGGGCATTCACAACTTCTGGATGCAACTTCTGTTCCACGGATTGATTGTTCTAACTGTCAGGACGTTTCTCCTCAGTTCTAAGTTGCTGCTCTCCTTGATTAGTTTCCACCCATTGCTTCTTGTTCTACCCTCAGGTGCCTTGGAGAATAGTTTGACTCCCTCTTCTTTGTGGCAACCCCTCAGCTATTGGAAGACTGCTATCATGTCTCCCCTAGTCCTTCTTTCTCTTAAGCTAGACATACCCAGTTCCTGCAACCGTTCCTCATATGTTTTAGTCTCCAGTCCCCTAATCATCTTTGTTGCTCTTCTCTGCACTCTTTCTAGAGTCTCCACATCTTTTTTACATCGTGGCGACCAGAACTGAATGCAGTATTCCAAGTGTGGCCTCACCAAGGCATTATAAAGCGGCATCAACACTTCACGTGATCTTGATTCTATCCCTCTGTTGATGCAGCCTAGGACTGTGTTGGCTTTTTTGGCAGCTGCTGCACACTGCTGGCTCATATTTAAATGATTGTCCACTAGGACTCCAAGATCACTTTCACAGTTACTACTACTGAGCAAGGTACCACCTATACTGTACCTGTGCATTCCATTAGATAGTTAGATAGTTCTAGACTGTGTTGTTTCTACGCATCGTATAATATACATGGGACCATGCATTATTTTGTTTGTTTGTTTGTTTACCTTATCGTGTTTATGTTTATATTAGAGGTGGAGACCCTTTGAGAGCTGTATGCAATGTAATTTCATTTTAATGTATGCCGATTAGTGTACATTCAAAGTGACAATGAAGTTATTATTCTGTTCTGTCCTGTTCTGTTCTGTTCTATTCTATTCTATTTTATTCTGCTCTGCTCTGCTCTGTTCTATTCTATTCTATTCTATTCTATTCTAAAAAAGAATAAGAGCAACATGTCTCCAAATTCCAATTAGTAAAGATAAAGGTTCCCCTTGCACATATGTGCTACTGGTTTCCTACTGTAGGGGGTGGTGCTCATCTCCGTTTTAAAGCCGAAGAGCCAGCGCTGTCCAAAGACATCTCCGTGGTCATGTGGCTGGCATGACTAAATGCTGAAGGCACCCGGAGTGCTGTTACCTTCCCACCAAAGGTGGTCCCTATTTTTCTGCTTGCGTTTTTACATGCTTTTGAACTGCTAGGTTGGCAGAAGCTGGGACAAGTAATGGGAGCTCACTCCGTTATGCGGCGCTGGGGATTCGAACTGCTAAATTGCCAATCTTTCTGATCAACAAGCTCAGCGTCTTAGCCACTGAGCCACCACGTTCCTCAAATTCCAATTACAGTGGACCAAAAGCTAGAGTGAAGTATCTCTCTACCTCCTTCAGTCTCCTCACAAGGAGCAGCTGTCCAGAGCACCTGTGGGTGATCCCCTGTTCTCTCATTCTCCAGAGAGATTGCAAAGAACTGGTCTACTCACCAGCATTTCAATCTTTTCTGTGGACATCAGCTCTGCTTTCACAGAGATGTCATCAATTCACCATGCCTCCCCCCCCCCCCCCCCGCCAAAGTCTCACTATAATAATTCCTTGCAAAATAAGCAAACCCTGGGTAGAATGTGGCATGCTTGCATGTTGTGGTCAGGTAGTCAGAGGCTTACAGTGAAGGCCTAATTTTCCTTTACATTGTAACTCTTCCATTTTACAGGCCAGAAGGGGGGAAGTCATGTCCATTGAATCCAAATGTCTGTTAAATCCAAATTTATATGAAGAACAAAATCCAATCGTTTTTTGTTGTTGGAAAAATTACATAATTGATAACATTTCATCCTTCATGTCACTTTGTCATTGGCATTGTTTATGCATACTTAAATGGATGCAAATAAGGCAATTAAGCAGTTGTCCAAATGGCATCAATTATGTTAATTGCCCAGACTACTTCTGAAGCAACAGACTTCATCTGTTCTTTGGGGATGAACCTTGAATAATTATTTTGTCTATTACATCCAAAATTTTTGGACCAGGAATCACTCAAGCTGATTTTTTTTTTGTACAAATCATTTATCCAGTTTCTCATGTTCAGTTTTAAGGGAAGGTTTTATGATTGGGTTGCAATCTAAATTGATTACTATAGCAATAGCACTTATATACTGCTTCACAGTGCTTTACAGCCCTCTCTAAGCAGTTTACAGAGTCAGCCTATTGCCCCCAATAATCTGAGTCCTCATTTTACCCACCTTGGAAGAATGGAAGACTGAGTCAGGATTGAACTCCAGACAGTGGGCAGTGAGTTAGCCTACAATACTGCATTCTAATCACTGTGTCCCCAGGGAGGGAGGGAGGGAGGGAGGGAGGGAGGGAGGACGGAAGGAAGGATAGCAACCACATTTAGTCTTATATACTGCTCCATGGTGCTTTACAACCCTCTCTAAGCAGTTTACAGAATCAGCATATTGCCCCCAACAATTTGGGTCCTCATACTACTGACTTCAGAAGGATGGAAGGCTGAGTCAACCTTGAGCCGGTCAAAATTGAACTCCTGACAGTGAGCAGTGTTAGACTGCAATACTGCATTCTAACGACTCTGCCACTACAGAGAGGGGGGGGGGGGAGAGGGAGAGGGAGAGAGAGATATTTTGCATTTTTGGTGATAAATAAATGAAGGGAGACTAGTATAGATCTATTTCAAGCTGTTTAGCTCTTATCAGCTAGCCATACCCTTACGGGGATTCGAACCTGGGCTGTTTTTACATATTAGGCAGTTATATTAACCTCTAAGCCACAAGCTCTCCTCCCTTATCAGCTGAATCAGAGGAATGATTAAGTATTTTGTCAAAGCACCTGGTATGCCCAAATATGGGAGGGAGCATACTGTTTCCCTTATGCTCCCTCCCATATTTGGGCATATCAGGAGCTTTGACAAAACAGATATAGATATAGATGATATAGATATAAATATAGATATAGATATAGATATAGATACAGCCATAGATATAGATACAGATATAGATATAGATATAGTTGACTAGATTCTTGTGTTATCAGCTTGAATACATTTTCTGTACTGCAACTTAATGTAAAGTCCTGATCTTTTGCCCTGAAATTAATCTTGTTTAACTCTGCCCCCTCAGCTCTACCTGCCCTTACAGAATAACAGAATTGGAAGAGACCTTGGAGGTCTTCTACTCCAGCTCCTTGCTCAAGCAGGAGACACTATACCATTTCGTAGCAATTCAGCTAAATCATCTACCCACTTTCTCTACTCATAAAATTGGCAGAGACGATTGGAAAGCCATTTGCACACCAATCCAATTAACAATGCCAGTTTTAATTGGGTGCTCAGCTCAGCCTACAAGCCTAATCCCGCAGACCTTTGCACCACCTTGGACAGTTCCCATCTGTTTTTGTTTTCCTTCGCAAGGCTGCTTCTGGCTGGTGAACTTCATCACCAAGCCACATGTCTATCTTTGATTTCCATCCTTAGCAAACACGGTGGCCTGATCCTTTATTTGGGGTCAAGTGAGACCAGCTGGTGTACTTCAGAAGCTGTTTTTTTTTCTTCCTTTTGCTGGAAAGAATGTTTGGCGCCATTCAAAAAAGCGAAACGAAGCAACACGTCAAAGCATTGGGAACCAACAATCATCGCAACCTGAATCGCAGCAGTAGGGAGAAATCAGGGAAACACAAACCAAATTAGATCAGAGGAAAGCAGTGGGGGAAGGCTCTGTCTCCCCGAAGAGCCAAAGCTAGTGTGCTAACGTAGCATCGATAGGACTTGATGATCTCGCAGGTGATGAGGGTAGGATTGTGAGAAAATGTGTTTGTGTGCGCATAGGAAAGCCCAGCTTTTCATTCCTTTCTACAACAGATGGCCCTTGACTCATTTGCTGTTTGTGAAAAAGAATCATATGAAGCAATTTCTGCTCCCTACCCACTGACTGAAAAGGGTAAGAGAAACAGAAAGAATTGGCACAGAACCGATCTTACACTAGATACCAAGGCGGCAAGTTAAGTGGTCTGCTCGCAGGAGAGGATGCCCTGGGATTTCTATGTATACCATGCAAGGCAGATACAAAAGGAGGAGAAGATGAAAGAGCACGAGGCAGGCCCAGAAGAAGATGGAGGGGCAACATCAAAGCCATACTACAACAGCATCAGACCACAGGGGTTGAGGCTGCCAGAAGTACAAGAAGCAGAATTCTGTATCTCCCTCAGTACTCAAAGCAGGAGGGAGGAGGAGGAGGAGGAGAGAGGAGGAGGAGGAGGAGGAGGAGGAGGAGGAGGAGAAGAAGAAGAAGGGAGAAAAAGAAGGGGAAGAGGAGGAGAAGGATAGGAGGAGGAGGGGAGAAGAAGAAGGAAAAGGGGAAGGGAGGAGGAGGAGGAGGAGGGGAGGAGAAGGAGGGGGAGAAGGAGAAGGAGAAGGAGGAGGAGGAAAAGGAGAAGGAGGAGAAGAAGGAAGAGGAGAAGCAGGAGGAGAAGAGAAAGAAGAAGAAGGAGGAGGAGGCGGAAGCAGCTGTTCTGGGTTGCCATTTTGGACTCCACGCCTCACATTTTCAGCCTCCTAAAGTTCTGATCACCACCAAAAACACAACACGCAGATCGGCGGCGATGTGCTCTGGCAATCCAGCAGCCATGAACGGGTCTCAAACAGAGCATTTGAAGGCTGAAAATGCAAGGCACGGAGTCCAAAAATGCAAGGCATTGTCTGTGACAATCTCTGTAGCAAGGAAGAGGATGCACGGAGGCCAAAGGATGGGCACTGGCAAGTGGGCGGGGCTACATTCGGAGTATAAGACACAGCCAAATTTTCAGCCTCTTTTAGGGGGGGAAGTGTGTCTTATACTCCAAATGTATCTATCTACAGAATAAGTCTGTCTGTCTCTCTATTATCTATCTATCTATCTATCTATCTATCTATCTATCTATCTATCTATCTATCTATCTATCCAGTGGTGGGTTTCAAATTTTTTTAGAACCTCTTCTATAGGTGTGGCCTGCTTTGTGGGAGTGGCTTGCCAGCCATGTGATTGGGTGGGAGTGGCTTGCAGGCCATGTGACCGGGTGGGAGTGGCCAACTTGTAAAATGTGGTGAAACTCACTTAACAACGCTCTTGCTTAGCAACCAAAATGATGGCTCAAAAACTCTGGATATTTGAAGCACGCAAGTCTTAAAGCTGTCAAGTTACAAGACCCTTGCACCCCTCAACGTTTTAGAAAAAAAACCCAGGGGTGTTCAAACTTGACAGCTTTAAGACTTGTGGACTTCAACTCCCAGAAATCCTCCTCTTGCTCTTCATCTTGATGATGTGCGGACGGGCGGGGGGAGGCAGCTGGAACCGGTTCTAAACGACACAGTAGATTTGTGGAACCTCTTCTATAGAAGAGGTTAGAACTAGCAGGAACTCACTGTCACGATGTTAAAAAGTTTGCTAGGCCTGAACTGCCTAAACTGACATTCAAGAGTTAAACTAAGAAAGCTTTATTGCGCAGGTCATAAAACAAAATGTTATCTGAAAGTGATTTATTGCGCACGCGTTACACATTCCAAAAAAAATTTTTTTTTGTTCGGCAGCCAACTTGGCAGACGTAGCTTTCATTATCAAAATGTAACCATTAGTTATTTTCTGTTTCATTTACTTTTATTATTTTATTATTAAAGTTTGTTTATTAATTAGAATACTTTTAAAGACTTTTATTTTTCTCAATATCTCAAAAGATATGCGGAAGGGAATCAGCCACGGTCCATTGATCTCAGATATCAGGCGTTTTTTCCCCTGACAACTTGGTATGCAGAGTTTGGTCCGATGATACAAGCTGAGATGGCTACAATTTATGGCTGTATTTTCTCTTCGTGCTATCTAAAGATAACCGACTAAGCCTAATTAGCAATGTCGGAGAAAAAGAAAAAAAAGAAAAGGAAAGATGGGGCGAGCACAGATGAATCAGCTTCCTCTGACAAGGAGGCTCCCTCGGACACAGAGAAGCAAAAACCTTCAAACGTATTCCAGGAGCAACAAAGTGCCGAGCCAGATATGGGGGAAGGAGCTACAGGATGCGACATCCACGAAACGAGGTCAGTGGTTCCTCCTTCTAAAATATCTCCAGGAGATTATGAATTTTTGGGGGCCAAGCCAAAACTTCCCACTCTGCCAGAGCCACTCCATTCCCAGACCCTCGCAGATTATCAAACAATTGATGAATGGCCGGCAGA
Source organism: Natrix helvetica (assembly GCF_964273705.1). NCBI lineage: Eukaryota > Metazoa > Chordata > Lepidosauria > Squamata > Natricidae > Natrix > Natrix helvetica. Next base: position 7,758,918 of record NC_138552.1, read on the forward strand.
AAAAAAATCCTCCCACGCAGAAAGCAAAGTCTATGAAATCTCCCCAGATGATGAGCAAGAAATACAAAGCTATCTTGATCAAATAGAACGTTTCGAAAAATATGCTAGGGACGCGAGAGTGTGCTTTGAGGAGATAAGGCGAAGTAGGAGAAGCTCCCCCACTCCCAAAATGTTTGAGGACGCCATCTTGTCTTCAAAACAACAGCCTAAGACACACCCCACAGAGTTCATTGGTCAATTAGAACAAAGAGACATGTACACGTCACCGAGGTCACGTGGTCCCTTTGAGTCAACTGAACTTCCGCATACGTATAGAAAGGTGAGGCAGCCAAAAAGTGAAGCTGCACTGCCATCTGCTGGCGGAGAAAAATTATTACAGCAAAAGATGAAGCAGTTGGACCAGATTTTTAGAGATCTGTCTATGAGTTTTACAGAAGCCCAAACTTTGCCCTCAAAGGTTAAGTCTTCAACACCCCCTGGCGGCGTTGAATCCTCCCTAGATGGAAAAAGGCAAAGCCAAAGGCAAATTCGAGGAAGCCAATTTGATGTTGCCACGCAAAGGCCAATGATGCAACCCCAGCATCCCCTGGTTCAACAACCAGATTTGCAACCAGAGCAACAAATTGTTCCTCAGCAAGTATTCACAGTCACCCCCTTGACTGGTGAGTCCAAATTAAAGGAGTCAGGAGAGAATTATAAAGCCTGGGTCATTGAAATTGTGCTCTTGCTTCGAAGAGAAGGCACATATTCCATGGTTTTTAATCCTCCCCGTCAACCCTGGACACCTGCAATGAGAGACCTCGAAAACAGAGCAATCACGACTTTACTCATGTCAATGGAAATTGAGATCCAAGGTATCTTTCCACCTGATGCAACTGCCCAAGAAATATGGGCTATTTTGGAAGATTGCTACAGGCCCGTTTCAATTGAATCCTCATGTTTGCTCATGTCTGAGTTCCATGGTTCGAAGTTGAAACCTGGTGAACGAATTGGTGGACATTTGACCAAACTGAAAAGAATGAGAAGTGAATTGAGACAAAATGGCCATGTAATCGATGATATCCAAATGATTAGCATCATCATTAACTCATTGAATTATGAATGGAAAGATGCTATTGCAAAGATTAACTACTTGCCTATTGCTCAATGCACAGTTAACCACGTTTGCAGACTTTTAGTGGAAGACGAAGCTATCAGGTTAGCTACACCACATCTGCAACGGCCCCCAGCATCAAAGGCTCCAGCCAGTCGTCCCTTCCGAGGAAGAGGCTACGCTCCAAGGATGCCAAAATGCTACACCTGCAACCGTGTGGGACATGACACCCGGGATTGTCCCCAACGAGTTCCAGCTCCCGTCATGTACCAGCCCAGAGGAACAGATTCCAGAGGCAGAGGTAGAGGCGGAAGACAAGGCCGTCGTGGTCCAAGGCGTGATCCACAAGCTCCGCTTGCAACACTGGCCATAACCAACGTTCCACAACCTGATCCAAAGTTCGACAGACGTCTTTTGTGGACTTTAGATAGTGGAGCAGCTGTGCACGTTACCCACAGAAGGGAACTTTTCACAGAGATGGGCGAACCAGAGCCCGAGTATCGAGAACTGTATTCCTTCACCAACCACACTTGCAAGGTTATGGGAAAAGGAACTGTTTACATTGAAGAGCTCGATACACACATCCCTGATGTTTATTACATACCTTCAGCAACCAGTAATTTGCTTAGTCAAAGTCACTTGTCTAGAGATTTAAAGTTCCAGGTTCACCACCTCGAAAAAGCAAGTTACTTAGTTAAAGATGGTGATATTGTTGCTGAAACCATGCTGATTGGTGGTGTTTATTACTTAAAGCCAAAGCCTAAAGGGCAAGCACAGGCAAGTATGCAAACTCCAAAAAGGCACAACGTAAACCCAGAGAGAGTTGTCCCAGAGAGAGAAAATGTTACTGTGCCAAAGGCTCCTAAAGCCAACAAACAGAGAAAACAGAAACAGGTTGCTCAGAGCAAGCCTGAGGGTCCTCATGAAACTGTTAATGTTGAGAATTCACTAACTGGTAAACCTTTGCATTCCAGGTGTATTCACAAGTGGCACAGAAGATTGGGGCATGCCAGTTTCCGTGTTCTTAGAAAGATGCCGGAGTTCGCAAAAGGTTTGGATCTAAAGGGGTGTAAGGTGTTTTTGGATTGTGCGGTTTGCAAAAAGGCTAAATCCAAGGCGGCTGCAATTCCCAAACACGCTACACGCCGGTCAACACGCATTTTTGATTTGGTACACACTGACATAGTGGGTCCTTTCCCACCAACACTTGGTGGCAGAAAGTATTTTTTAACAATTGTAGATAATCATTCTAGATATGGATTTGTATATCCTATGAGAGAGAAATCTGAGACCTTTCAGATCTTTAAAGACTTTGCAGCGTTTGTTTCTACACAATACCAAGTTCGCATCGCCAGAATCCAGAGTGACCGTGGTGCAGAATTCATGTCTCAGCGTTTCCAGGACTGGATGCGTAAGAATGGAATTCTTCATCAGACATCTGCTCCATATACACCGGCTCATAACAGAGTCGTAGAAAGAAGACAAGGGGTTCTACAAACCATGATGTGTTGTCTTCTAGAAGATGCCAATCTCAGTAACGCATACTGGGGTGAAGCAATCAAATATGCAAATTACATTGTCAACCGTACTTGGAGCAGTGTAATCAATCAAACTCCTTTCTACATGCTGTATGGCTACAAGCCTGATCTCAAGAACCTCCACATTTTTGGTTCATATGCTATGGTGAACACTCCCTTAAGTCAAAGAAGAAAGGGAGGTACAGTAGCAAAGAGACTGAGATTTATGGGTATTGATGATAATTCAAAATGGTACAAATTCATTGATACTAAACATGTGATTGTCATTTCACAATCTGCTAATTTTGAGGAAGACATTGACTGGTCCAGGATTCATTCCAATGATCCTGAAGTTTATTTTCCTAGAGATGGTGTTCCAGATGCCACGCAGCCTGATGACAATTCGCAGGCAGATATTCCTTCTACCAGTTCTTCACAACCTGATGTTCCGTCTTCGCAAGCCGCGGATGCTGATGCTAGCGACGAACGTGAGGACGAGGATGATGATGAAGAAGAAGAAGAAGACTGGACTGACGTTCCTAGACGCTCCAAGAGGGCCACAAAAGGAATCCCTCCTCAACGTTATTCATGGCAACTGACAAAAACACCATTACCTTTGATTTGCAACGTTACTCTTCCTCTAGAGACATTCACACAAATCAAACAGCTTCCTGATTCAGAACAAGACAAATGGTATGATGCAATGCAGGATGAAATGGACAGTTTGAAGAAACTTAATGTATTCACACCTGCAAAACCTCCAGCAAACAAGAAAGTCATTGGCACCCGATGGGTCTACAGAATCAAGAAGAAACCAAATGGTGAGTCTTTATACAAAGCCAGACTTGTAGCTCAGGGTTTCGCTCAACGTTATCCTGAGGACTACACAAACACTTACTCACCAACAGTCAGAACTGAAAGTGTAAAAATTGCTTTAACCACTGCAACTATTCTTGGTTTAGAAGTTTTCCAATTTGATGTGGACACAGCTTATCTACATGCAGACCTAGATGAAGAGATCTACGTGAGAAGCCCTCCAGGATTCCGAAAGCAAGAAGGGGATACCTGGTTCCTGAACAAAAGTCTTTATGGTCTGAAACAGTCAGGTTTAATGTGGTATTTATGTCTTACTGACAAACTAAATTCAATGGGCTTTATTAAGTCCGAAACTGATGAATGCGTGTTCACAAAAAGATCTAACAATACATATGAGATAATTCTTGTTTATGTTGATGATATTGTTTATATTGGTCCAAATAAGAAAATGAGTGAGATTTTTGCTAAAAGTTTGCAGAGATACTTCACACTAAAATCTTTAGGACACATTAGCACTTATTTAGGTGTTCAAATTGAAAAGACACAGAAGGGGTTTAGTCTTTCACAAGAAGAGAAAATTGACCACATTCTACATCATTGCAACATGAAAGATGCTAGCACAACAAAGACACCCATGCAAACAGATTTTCACAACTTAACACATGAACCAAGTCCTGAGTTCGAGGATCAAACACTTTATCGTTCAGTCATTGGTTCACTATTATACATTAGTAGTTGGACCAGACCTGACATCGCACTTAGTGTTAATCTTTTATCACGACACGTAGGTAAGGCAACACAATTTCATTGGTCATGCATTAAGAAGTTGTTGAAATACCTGAAACACACTAAGCACATGAAGTTATTGCTAGAACCAACACACACTGATCAACCAAAGTTGATTTGTTTTGCTGACGCCGACTGGGCGAGCGACAAGAAGTCACGCAAAAGCACTTCTGGTTACATGATGTTCCTAAATGGTTGTCCTGTTTACTGGCAAGTGAGAAAACAGAGTTTTGTTTCATGTTCATCTACTGAAGCTGAATATGCTTGTGTTTCAGATGCTTGTAATTCTCTAACGTGGTTTGATGCTTTGATCACAGATATCTGGACACGTCCGATTCGACCAATCACCGTGATGGAAGATAATGTATCTGTTGTTTATATTTCTGAGTCACATTTTACAGGTTCTAGGTCCAGACACATTGACATTCGTTATCAAAACACAAAGCAATTAGTTAAGCAAGGTTTTGTTAAATTGCAATATGTTTCTACACATGATCAGATCGCAGACATGCTTAACAAACCACTTGCCGCAAATCAACACGAATATCTGCGAAAGAAGATGTGCCTTAATTGATGATTTGATGACGTCAGCCCAGACTAGCAAAAGAAGGGGTGTCACGATGTTAAAAAGTTTGCTAGGCCTGAACTGCCTAAACTGACATTCAAGAGTTAAACTAAGAAAGCTTTATTGTGCAGGTCATAAAACAAAATGTTATCTGAAAGTGATTTATTGCGCACGCGTTACACATTCCAATTTTTTTTTTTTGTTTGTTCGGCAGCCAACTTGGCAGACGTAGCTTTCATTATCAAAATGTAACCATTAGTTATTTTCTGTTTCATTTACTTTTATTATTTTATTATTAAAGTTTGTTTATTAATTAGAATACTTTTAAAGACTTTTATTTTTCTCAATATCTCAAAAGATATGCGGAAGGGAATCAGCCACGGTCCATTGATCTCAGATATCAGGCGTTTTTTCCCCTGACACTCACCCCTGTATCTATCTATCTATCTATCTATCTATCTATCTATCTATCTATCATCTATCTATCTATCTATCTATCTATCTATCTATCTATCATCTATCTATCTATCTATCTATCTATCTATCTATCTATCTATCTATCTTACTCTTTGAGCTAGGTTTATGTTACAAAAGCAAACCCAATCACATTCTGTCTATCGAGATTTTCAGTCGACATCTGATGATGTTACCTAGTTTGGATAATGAAAGGTCTACAAGAAAACAACCAGCAATTAGAGATTTAAAGCCCGAAATATTTCTGTTAGGTATAATACCAGAAAACTATGATAAAGGGATGACATACTTAATGCTACATGTATTGACAGCAGTGGGAATTGCATTTGCACAATATTGGAAAAATGAGAAAACCCCACCAGATGAAAGCATGGTAATTCGGAAAATATTGGATTGTGCAGAGATGGATAAACTGACATTGAAAATAAAAGATAAAGGAGATATAGAGTACTACTCAACATGAGATAGATTTAATCAATGGTTAGACACAAGAGGTAGATATTAGATGAAGGAAGATTATTGTTATGTGCACGTAAAAGTTGTATATGACTCTAAGAATGCTACTATAATGAACATGACTCTAAATAAGCTAATACAACTCTTAATATTACTATAATTACTATGTATATTATTATTATCATTATTACTATGTTGCTTTTTTGGTAAAATGAAATGCCTGGACAATACACTGTTTTCAAAATAAGGTTCTCCTTGCACATATGTGCTAGTCATTCCCAACTCTAGGGGGCAGTGCTCATCTCCATTTCAAAGCCGAAGAGCCAGTGCTGTCCGAAGATGTCTCTGTGGTCATGTGGCCAACATGACTAAACGCCAAAGGCACACAAAACACTGTTACCTTCCCACCAAAGGTGGTTCCTATTTTTCTACTTGCATTTTTACATGCTTTGGGACTGCTAGGTTGGCAGAAGCTGGGACAGGTAATGGGAGCTCGCTCCGTTACATGGTGCTAGGGATTCGAACCGCCAAACTGCCAATCTTTTTGATCCACAAGCTCAGCGTCTTAGCCACTGAGCCACCGTGACCCCATTTTCAAAATATTTAGTTATAAATAAAAAAATACTATTAAAAAAAAAGAAAACACCTAAGTTCGGCGAGCAACATGGACTGATTCTCAAGCATCCACATCATAGTTATCTCCATGATGAGCAAGAAAAAGTAAAAAAAAAAAAACAAGAATCAATTCAAATAATCCTTGCTCAACAGTAGTAATTATGAAAAGGATCTTGGAGTTCTAGTGGACAACCATTTAAATATGAGCCAGCCGTGTGCAGCAGCTGCCAAAAAAGCCAACACAATTCTAGGCTGCATCAACAGCAGTGACGTGCGGTGAGGTTTATGGCTGGTGAGGCTGGTGACGTCATCAGCGCGAGCCGCAGTCCCCTTCATGTTGACTCAGGAAGGCGGGGAATGGGACCATGTGTACAGGAGGCTGAAGCTGCCTCAGTCTCCTGCACACATGGTCCCATTCCCCTCCTTCCTGACGCCTGAGTCAACATGAAGGGGACCACGGAGCGTGCTCCCAGGGACCACGACTCACACTCCACGGTCCCCTTCATGTTGACTCAGGAAGGCAGGGAATGGGACATGTGCAGGAGGGAGGCTGAGGCTAGAGGAGCCTCCTGCACACGTGGTCCCATTCCCAAACGACGTGTGCAGAAGGCTCCTCGGCGCCTTTTCCCTTTTCCCTTTTTTTTATTTTCATGATGAGAGTGGTGAGGCTCTGCCTCCCCTGCCTCCCCTGACCGCACGTCCCTGATCAACAGAGGGAGAGAATCAAGATCACATGAAATGTTAATACCACTTTATAATGCCTTGGTAAAGCCACACGTGGAATACTGCATTCAGTTCTGGTCGCCACAATGTAAAAAAGATGTGGAGACTCTAGAGGGAGTGCAGAGAAGAGCAACAAAGAGGATTAGGGGACTGGGGGCTGAAACATATGAAGAACGGTTGCAGGAATTGGGTATGTCTAGTTTAATAGAAAGAAGGACTAGGGGAGACATGATAGCAGTGTTCCAATATCTCAGGGGTTGCCACAAAGAAAAGGGAGTCAAGCTATTCTCCAAAGCACCTGAGGACAGAACAAGAAGCAATGGGTGGAAACTAATCAAAGAGAGAAGCAACTTAGAACTGACAGTCAGAACAATTAATCAGTGGAACAGAAGTTGCCTCCAGAAGTTGTGAATGCCCCAACACTGGAAGTCTTTAAGAAGATGTTGGATAGCCATTTGTCTGAAACGGTATAGAGCAGTGTTTCTCAATCTTGAAGTCCACAGCATGTGAAGTCACCAAGGTTGAGAAACACTGGTATAGGGTTTCCTGCCTAGGCAGGGGGTTGGACTACAAGACCTCCAAGGTCCCTTCCAACTCTGTTATTCTGACACTCGATGTTTGCTTATGGATTTAAAAGGGCTCATTTAGTATTATTGTAATCAAAGGGAACCCCCTCCCCCCCCCCCACCGAAGGAAGCCCGGTTGCCTTTTGGAAAAGCAGCCTGTGGGAACTTCAGTAAACCTGTTAGCATTTCCACAAACTGAGATCCTTTCACTTGGCCTACTGATCCGTTTGAGCTATTCAGAAATGCTGCTGCCGTATGGGGCCCATTGAAAACCAAAGCCGAGCTGCCCCGTTTATTAAAAGAGGATAATTTATAACTCCTCGTAAGCATCTTCTGCTATTACAGACATTCTGCCAGCGTGAATGGGATTGATGGCAATTGAGCTGCTTTCGCCCCGTCTCCTCCCTCCCACCCACCCTTTCCCCATCCCACCATTTAGCGGATATTGTTTAGATTCAAGGCTCCGGCGTCAAGCATGGCATTTACCAGCGCGAGCGTCTTCAGGAAATAAAAAGGTTATTTTTGTAGCGTCTTGGCAGAGCTAATTTGCTCTTCATTTGTAGAGATGGAGGAACGCTTACATTGCTGAGCATGTGTCAAGTGTGCCAAATGAGACTTTGGATGGGCGCGGAATGGATGATGGGAGCCGTCCACAAGAACACGCCGCTAAATCCAAACAGCGGAGAGCACTTCGCAAAAGTGCTCAGCGATTCCTTCAAGAACCGTTTCAGACATGCATGCCAAGAAGCCGGAACATCTTTTGACACTTAGATGCAGTGAGGCCGTTTCTGGAAGTTGTCACCTTGCCAGGGGACCTGGGACCTTGTCACCTCCTGCTTAGATGATTGTAGGACAGTGATGGTGAATCTTTTTGGTACCGTGCGCCCGTTGGGGCTGCGCTCTGGAAAAGCCTAACTTCCTGGTCCTAGCGCGCATGCATGCACAACAATCGGCTGGCTGGAGCACATGCGCAGGCTGCCCTTGTCTTTAGCGTGTCCTCCATCTTTTCCTGGATCCATTTCCATCCCCTCGTTGGAGATGCGATAACCCAGGTAATCCATCTGGATTGTGAATTGTCGCTCTGGGTTGGGATGTTGCAGTGTGGGCTCTTGGGCATAGAGCCGTTTTAATTTCTCAAAGGCTTTTTGACATTGTCCACTGTACTCTATTCCCACTGCTGTCTGGGAGCTCGACAATGGAGGGATTGCACCAGTGGTGGGTTTCAAAATTTTTTAGAACCTCTTCTGTAGGTGTGGCCTGCTTTGTGGGAGTGGCTTGCTGGCCAGGTGACTGGGTGGGCATGACCAACTTGTAAAATGTGGTCAAACTCACTTAACAACGCTCTTGCTTAGCAACCAAAATGTTGGCTCAGAAACTCTGGCATTGTAGTGTGCAAGTCTTAAAGCTATCAAGTTACGAGACCCTTGCATCCCTAACCCTTTAGAAAAAAAAACCCAGGGGTGTTCAAACTTGGCAGCTTTAAGACTTGTGGACTTCAACTCCCAGAATTCCTCCTCCAGTCATTTTGGCTTAGGAACTCTGGCATTTGAAGCACGCAAGTCTTAAAGCTGTCAGGTTACAAGACCCTTTCACCCCTAACCCTTTAGAAAAAAAACTCCAGGGGTGTTCAAACTTGGACTCCCAGAGTTCCTCCTCTCACTCTTCATCTTGATGATGTCCGGACGGGCAGGGGGGGGAGGGAGCTGGAACCGGTTCTAAACGGCACTGGAGATTTGTGGAACCTCTTCTATAAAAGAGGTTAGAACTGGCGGGAACCCACCCCTGGATTGCACTCTGGAAAGGCTGAACGTCCAGGTTGTGGCACGCATGCTGCACCCAGCAATAGGCTGGATGGCTTGCATGCGCACAGCAGTTTTTGGTGCTGCCACGTGCACGAAGGACAGCTGATCATTGTGCACACATGCGTGGCAGAGACCTGGAAGAGAAATAGGCAAGGCTGCATATGCCGAGTGACATGGCTTCATGTGCCACTTTGGGCATGTGTGCCATAGGTTCGCCATTATGGCTATAGGGTAAACTGTGTAGTGCAATAATTTCAGACCAGAAGTTATAATTGGTCTAAAACAGGGCTATCGAATTCGATTTAATTGAGGGCCTCATCAGGGTTGTTTTTGAGCTCAGGAGACCATGGTGGGCCTGGCCAGGGTTGTTGTTAGTTGCAAAGTTTTGTCCGACCCATTGTGACCCCATGGACAATGTTCCTCCAGGCCTTCCTGTCCTCTACCATCCTCTGGAGGCCATTTAAGCTCACGCCTACTGCTTCAGTGACTCCATCCATCCACCTCATTCTCTGTCGTCCCCTTCTTCTTTTGCCCTCAAGTCTTTCCCAGCATGAGGCTCTTCTCCAGGGAGTCCTTCCTTCTCATTAGGTGGCCAAAGTATTTGAGTTTCCTCTTCAGGACCTGGCCTTCTAAAGAGCAGTCAGGGTTGACCTCCTCTAGAACTGACCGGTTTGATCGCCTTGCAGTCCAAGAGTTATAGAGTTATAGCTATTGCTATTGCTATAGGTGTAGATATTTTAGGATTCCCTGAAATCGTAAATTTGAATCAATTACAGCTCTGAGCAGCAAAAGTGACTCTCTGACCCTAGATTTTGTAATCTTGGGGTGCATTCTAAATTAGTGTTCAGAGAAAAGTAGGAGAGTGGAACTAATTAAAGAGAAAGAGAGGATTTTAGCTGTTTTGGAATGGGATGGGGCTATTCAATGAATGGAATCCCTCTCTATTTAATTACCAAGATTTGCAATATGAATCAGCAAACTATAATTATTTAAAACAAACATCTGGATGGCACGCTTACTTATTCCTTTGATGGGAACCAAATCTAAAATGAATATTTTGTTTTGCTTTGTTTGATAACTTTTTCTTCGCAAATTAGGAGTAAAATGAATAAGACACGATACAAAATCTTCCTTACACTGAACAATTCCTTAGGGTTGCCAGGAGAAGTTGTCAGTTCTTAGAACATAGAATAACAAAGTTGGAAGGGACCTTGGAGGTCATTTGTCCAACTGAAGTAGGAGACCCTTTACCCATGATGGTGAACCTAAGGCACGCGTGCCACCAGTGGCTCGGAGCCCTCTCTGCAGGCATGTCAGCCGGCGTCCCAGCTCAGCTGCATGTGTGCACGCCTCCCACCAGCCAGCTGGTTTTCAGGTCTCTGCTATGCATACATCGGGGCAGGGTCCTGAAATACTTGCAAGAACACAACTGAGCTCCGAGAGCACCAAGGACCTCCTCCTCTTCCTCCTCCCCCTCCTCCCGTTCACCTTCTCCTCACTCCGCAAAGTCCACTCCCTTTTAGTGGTGATGATTTTACTTAGTTGTACTATGAAGCATCTGCAGGAACATAATCAAACTCTGAGAGCACCAAGGACCTCCTCCTCTTCCTCCTCTTCCTCCTCTTCCTCCTCTCCCTCCTCCCCTTCACCTTCTCCTCACTCTGCAATCTCCATTCCCTTCTACTGGTGATGGTGTTACTTAGTTGTGTCATGAGCAAGAACACAACCAAGCTCGGAGAAAGCACAAAGCACCCCCTCCTCTTCCTCCTCCCCCTCCTCCCCTTTCTTCCCGTTCACCTTCTCCTCACTCCGCAATCTCCACTCCCTTCTAGTGCTGGTGCTGTTACTTAGTTGTGCCATGAAATGTCTACAAGAAAACAGCTAAGCTTAGAAAGCATCAAGGACTCCTCATTTCAACCCTGAGCTACCAAAATTCTCCTTCAGCAGTTGAGGATATTCCTGTGCATAAGCAGGAGTAGCAATAAATCAAGTGAATTCACCCTTCAGGTGTGGGGCTTGTCTTTCATGTCTAATTCTATGTACTTCCATCTGAGATAAGAGGGAATAGGTCAGCGATGGCTAATCCTTTCTGGACCGAGTGTCCAAAGCGCATGAGTGCATGTGCGAATGCATGTGTGTGCACCCAAACCCCCAAAATGCAATGTGCACCCCAGCGTATGTGCACATGACCCCCCTGCATGTGCCCCACCCCCTATGCATGCATGCTTGACACCCCTGTGTGTACCTTGCCCCCCGTGCATATGCACAAGGCCCCCTATGCCCCCCGTGCATGCACGGCAGAGACCCAAAGGCACTGGGGTGACGGCTGGTGTGCCATCAGAGAGGGCATTGTGTGCCTCCTCTGGCAAGTGTGCCAGAGGTTCGCCATCATGGAACTAGGTCTTGAAGATGGCTATTGTATCTCAGCTCCAATGTATTTTCTCAAAGCTAAGCATACCCAGATTCTTTGATCTCTTTTCATAGGAGTTGGCTTCAAATTCTCTAATTAAAGATAGTCCTTGGCTTACTTTTAGTTCTTTTAGTGACCGTTCAAAGTTACAGCGGCACTGAAAAATGCGATGCCAGGCCTTGCAGCCATATTCCCTTTGCATCTTGGGCCTATGTTATTCTACCATGCCTTTTTCTATTGTAGGAAAATGGGAGGGGGGATTGTTAGATGAGATGTAGCCATAACAAAATTCTTTCTAGAAGGCCAAGGTCATCTTTTCTCTCTGTACCTCTGTATCTGACCGGAACTGGATGGGTGGAAGCTTCCAGCCTGGCAGTGGAAGATTGGACTATGTGATGGACATGTGGGTGTGAGGGTAAGATTCTGAACTTTCAACCGGGTGGGGAAAACCGGGAAGCTTTCCAATTCGGGTTTTCCCAGATGTGCCAACCTGGCTCTCTTAATAAATTGTAACTTTGAGGAATCCTTTGCCTCGGACTCTGATTTACTTTTGGATGCTATTTGAAACCCTGACATGTGGCTTACGACTGTTTTTTCATAGTTATGATGATCTTTGCAGCATCCCCATGATAACGGGATCAAAATTCAAATACTTGGAAGCTGATTCATATTTATGATCTTTGCTGTTTCCCGGGGTCACGTGATCCCATGTTGTGACCTTCAGACCAGCAAAGTCAATGCGGAAGCCAGATTCACTTAACAACCAGGTTGCTAACTTGTCAACTGCAAGCGATTCACTTAACAACTATAGCAAGAAAATGGGGCAAAACTCACTTGACAAGTGTCTCACTTAACGACATAAATTTTGGGCTCCGTTGTGGTTTTAAGAGTTGTGAGACTATCTGTATTAACATATGAGCACAAAAATGGCCATTATTTTGGAATAATTGGAACTGAATTCCACACATTTGGAGAATATCCAGATTGTGGAAACCTGGTACAGATATTGTACTACAAGACTGGATTTGATCTGTCTTGATCTGGATTTCATCAAGAAGAAGCAAGAGTGGTGCCGTGGCCTAGAAGTGGAGCTCTCGCATCACAATCAGGAGGCTGTGAGTTCAATCCTAGGTAGAGGCAGATATTTCCCTCTCTGGGCACGATGGGAATATATCTGCTGAACAAAACTCCTCATTGGCAACATAAAGGGCATCTGGCCAGTAAACACTTAGCTCCATTCAGTTGCCCAGACTGCACCCCAAAAGGGATTATGGGGTCGTTAAAGAAGATGATGATCAAGAAGAAGCAACTTAGAAAACCCATCAAATTATTCAAGTTTGAATGGTGAAATTAAGAGGAAAATATGGATTAAATTAACATCAGGGAGGTTCCTCTGAACTTCCTTGGAAAGCTTGGTGCAAATGGGGATGACAGGACATGAATATTTAATTTTTAGCTGAATTTATATTTTCATGTACTCAAATAAAGCATACAAACAGGAGCTTATATATCTCTCTCCCCCCCCCCCTTTATTTTTTATTTTTTGCAAATTAAGAGTTACATATAGAAACTGTCAAATGGAATGGAAACAGCTAGAATTCCCTTTGGAGGAAAAATATTAAATTTTATGCTTCTGAAAGGATTATTATATGAAGTATAAAATATTAAACAGAAACATATGATAATGAAATAAATGTGATTAAAACAGAAATGGGAGAAATGGCAGAAATTTGGTTGCAATCTCAGAAGGACAGTGGGAATATTTATGAAGAAACTCCCTCAAGAATTATTTGATGTAAACTCAAAGTTTTATAAAATTATCCCAGTACGATACTACCTAATACTTTCCAATACTGTAGTCTCAAATTTAGGCAAAGAACCTTTCACATACACACATACACAATCTTTCTTAAATAATCATTCATACACACAGATAGAGATAGAGACACCAGTAGACACAGCCAGAGAAAGTATTTGTGTAATTACAGGATATCAGCTGTGGTTAATTGTAGAAGCTACAATATTATGGGATATTAGAAACCAAATATCTGGAGACTATAAAGCAAAGATGAATTATTTCTTACCAACTGCTAAAATAATTACAATGTTTAATGAATGACTGTTTTATCATCAACTTGCTCTTGAAATGGATGGATGGCAGATAGATGGATGGATGGATGGATGGATGGATGGATGGATGGACAGATGGACAGACAGACAGATGATGGATGGAGGGATAGAGATAATAATAAATAATAGATTATAGAGAAGGTAAGATAGATAGATAGATAGATAGATAGATAGATAGATAGATAGATAGATAGATAGATATAGATATGGATGGATGGATGGATGGATGGATGGATGGATGGATGGACGGACGGACGGACGGACGGACAGACAGACAGACAGACAGACAGACAGACAGACAGATGATGGATGGGTAGATAGCAATGGTAGATAGATAGGCAGGCAAGCAGGCAGGCAAGCAGGCAATTGACAGAAGATGACAGATGATAGACAGATAGTGATAGAGAGAATGAGATGATAGATGAGAGAGAGAGAGAGAGAGAGAGAGAAGGGGGGATAGAGAAAAGAATGTAGCTTAAAACTCCATGTACTACTTCTTTGAAATTTGACACACTGAAAATTTAATCCAATTGCATGTTCTATCACATTCTTCTGAAAATTGTATTCTGTGATCGAGTATTGGACAAAAGAACTGTGTTTTCCAGATGGTCACTCCATAACTAGACATGGAGGCAAACTGCATTATTTTCAAAGCTATCTGTAGCTTGGACATTGCCCAAAATCTAGGAAGAGATTCAAAACAGAATCTGACAGTCTTGGAAGAGTCTTACTGAAAAGTATTGTGAAAAGTTTGTTTGTTTGTTTGTTTGTTCATTCATTTGTTTGTTCGTTTGTTCGTACATTTGTTCATATGTTGATTTGTTCATTTGTTCATTTGCTCATTCGTTCATTCGTCCATCCATTCAATCCATCCATCCATCCATCAATCAATCAATCATTCTTTCATTCCTCTCTCAATAATCTCCCAATTTGGTTTAAATTGACTCCAGGAGAGCACTACTTGTGAAATAATCCAAGAAAATAAAGTCAACTGAGAGAAAAACTAAAATCTGTCAATATTCCATACACATTCTTCTTCCAAGTCAATGGGTGTTTCAAGGCTCATGTGAACCTCAAACCTGCAGAAAACTTTGAATCTCCAAGGTTGAGAGCCCTTGAAGATCTGCCCGCTAGCGTCAGACAAAACTGGAAGAGAACACTTTACCTTTTTATCTAGTATGTTCTAAAGTGTAAGCCTGCAGGGCAATTTGATGGGGAAAGCAACAACTGGCTTTTGATTCTCAAGGATCCAGATGTTAGCATAGGTCAGTGGTCAGCAATCCGCAGCTCTGGAGCTGCCTGTGGCTCTTTCACCCCTCTCCCTGTCACTTAAAATATGCGCCACAGCTGCCAATGTGTTACACCCGCACATTGCATGCAATTTATTGAGCTTTTTGACCCACAGTAGGCCAACCATGGATACAACTACATACTGTAGAGTGGAGTGGAGTAGAGTGGAGTGGAGTGGAGTGGAGTGGAGTGGAGTGGTGTGGAGTGGAATAGAATAGAATAGAATAGAATAGAATAAATGGAAGGGAAGGGAAGGGAAGAGAGAAGGGAAGGGAAGGGAAGGGAAGGGAAGAGAAGAGAAGAGAAGAGAAGAGAAGAGAAGAGAAGAGAAGAGAAGAGAAGAGAAGAGAAGAGACTTTATTAGCCAAGTGTGATTAGGCACACAGGGGATTTGTCTCCTGTGCATAAGCTCTAAGTGTACATACAAACAACAAGTAATATAATCATAATAAGATGCATTTTTTGTACAAATAACTTACAGGCGGGCAGAAGTTGTTTTTGTATATTGTATATTATATGGTGTTTATTGTTGTTTGTTTTAAATTGGAAGCCATGCAAAGTTGCTTTGGAATTGGGCCACATCTAAATCTAATAAAATAATAAACAACCAAACAAGCTGCTGCTCTTCTCACTGTTTTTCTTTATTATATTGCCTTCTCGTGATGTTTCTTCACTGTTAGGTTGATGTGCATTCCTCCCAACCTTGAACAAGATGGAATAAACCAACGTTGTCCTAACATGTGCTGCTCCAAACACCAACAACTTACACTGTCTCCGGATGACTCTGTTCCAATCACTTCAGTTTATTAAATTCATGAGATCTAGCTAACCTATTTATTAAAATAATTGGGTTTAAGTTGAAACTATTTAGCAAAATTAAGCAGGGTGAAGATGTAGGTAGCAGTATAGAAAAAGGAGAGTAAATTGAATTTTCCTGCCTTAGAAATATTTCAATTGTTTGGTTACACTTTCAAGATGGTTCCCAGACCCCCATTTAAGGCATTGTGTTATAGCATTATATCTTGGATAAGGAGAGGCAGGGGAGGAGGAGAAGAAGAGGAAGAGGAGGAGGGGGACAAGAAACAGGGGGGGAGGAGGAAGGAGAGGAAAATGAAAGAAAGAGGAGGAGGAGGTGAAGAAGAAGAGGAGGAGGAGGAGAGGAGGAGGAGAGGAAAGGAACGGAGAAGGAGGAGGAGGAGAGGAGGAGGAGGCGGAGAGGGGAAAGGAATGTAGGAGGAGGAGAAGAAGAGGAAGAGGAGGAAGAGGATGGGGGTAAGGAATGGGGGAGGAGGAGGAGGGGGAGGGAAGGAAAGAGAGGAAAAGGAAAGGAAAGGAAGAGGAGGAGGTGGTGAAGAAGAAGAGGAGGAGGAGGAGGGAAGGAACGGGGAGGAGAAGAAGAAGAGGAAGAGGAGGAGGAGGAAGAGGAGGGAAAGGAAAGGAGGGGGGGAGGAGGGGGGGGAAGGAGATGAAAAGAAAAGGAAAGGAAGAGGAGGAGGAGGAGAAGGAGGAGGAGGGAAAGGAATGGGAGGACGGGGAGGGAAAGGAAGAGGAGGAGGGGGAGGGGGAAAAAGAGGAGGAGGAGGAGAAGGAGGAGGAGGAGAAGAAGAGGAGGAGGAGAAGGGGAAAGGAACGGGGGGAGGAGAAGAAAAAGAAAGGAAGCGGAGGAGGAGGAGGAGAGGAAGAGCAGGAAGAGGAGGGAAAGGAAGGGGAGGAAGGGGAGGAGGAGGAGGAGGAGGAGGAGGAGGAGGAGGAGGAGGAGGAGGAGGAGGAGGAGGAGGAGGAGGAGGAGGAGGAGGAGGAAAAATCATCCTTAGGAGAATATTCACAGAACAGATTTAACTGCTTCAATTAATGACCTTGTGATTGGCACAACACTCTAAGCTTGTTTAATTTTAACCTTGGCAAATTGCCCACCCACCTCAATCTAACTTATCAGATACGAACCCATCCCTCAGTTGGATTAAACTAGACAACTGATTAATTCCGTAATCAGGTTCAGTAAGTGGTCTAAAAGCACCCACTCTGGTTTCCTTTGCAATTTCATTGAAGCTCAGAAATCTCAAAAGTTGTAAACCCACATATCCTGACCACCTTATAACTGGGTTAGTGAAAGAGCAACCCCTCCAATTCTACAAATCCCCCATTCCCCCTCCCCCCAGGGCAACAAAGATGATTAGGGAGCTGGAGTGCTAAAACATAGGAAGAACGGTTGCAGGAACTGGGTATGTCTAGTTTAATGCAAAGAAGGACCAGGGGAGACATGATAGCAGTGTTCCAATATCTCAGGGGTTGCCACAAAGAAGAGGGAGTCAAACTATTCTCCAAGGCACCTGAGGGCAGAACAAGAAGCAATGGGTGGAAACTAATCAAGGAGAGAAGCAACTTAGAAGTGAGGAGAAATTTCCTGACAGAGAACAATTAACCAGTGGAACTACTTGCCTCCAGAAGTTGTGAATGCCCCAACACTGGAAGTCTTTAAGAAGATGTTGGATAGCCATTTGTCCGAAATGGTCTAGGGCAGTGGTGGGATTTAGCCGGTTTGCACCAGTTCAGAGATCCAGTTGTTAACTTTCTGAGCAGTTCTGCAAACTGGCTGTTAGAAGAAATCTATCTCCTGTCAGGAAGGCAGGAAGGAGCCATTCTGGTGTGCTTGTGTGTGTTGTTTTAGCCTAATCCTTATCTTTATTATTGCTCTGCTTAAGTGTTTTCAGAAACTGCCTCTGGGTTAAGAGGCAAGGTCAGGCGTGGTGAGGAGAGGCCGGGTGAGGTGAGGCACCCTCAACATGAGTGACATTGAGTTAGCCACGCCCACCCAGTCACGTGACTACCCAGTCATGCCTATCCAGCCGGTCATTAAGGCAGAGAACAGGTTATTAAATTATTTGAATCTCACCACTAGTATAGGGTCTCCTGTTTGAGCAAGGGGGTTGGAGTAGAAGGCCTCCAAGGTCCCTTCCTGTTGTGGCTCGCCAGTGGCCAGCAGAGCTGGTAGCAGATGTGGACAGTGAGGAGGTTTGGGAGGAAACTGGACCAGTCCTGGAGTCTGGGGAAGGCTCTGACGAGGCCTCTGTATCAGAGGCAGAGAGGGGGACAGGGCCATATGACAGTTATTAGCTGCCTTCGGAGTCAGACATTTATGGGGCAGAAGAACAGCTGGAGCCTGTTCCCAGTGTGTGCATGCGCAGAGCTGCCAGACGAAGGGAGCAGCTAAAGAACAGGGGTCGACTCAGGAGTAAAGCCACAGGTGGACGGTGAATGGTCCCTCCCATAGGAAATAAAAGAGGGGCAAAAGGGGAGTGGAGTTTGCAGGAGACAATTAGCTCATTCCTGCATTCTTGCCAAGTATTGCGGCATCTGAAAGATATCAGCCTGGCTACTCTCCAAGCCTGATAATTGTGGGTAATTGTAAATTATCTTGAAAGACTGTGGGTTGGGACATTGCTGGAGAGGAATTCACTGTAAATAAAATAAAAAGGGGCTTATGAGGACGAGGACTCGGCTTCGTGCTGCTGGGGAAACCTAGGTGGGGACACTTCCAACTCTGTTACTCTACTACAGATTCCTTCCTTGTCTTCTTTCAACAGCCCGTCCTCATTCCTCTAATTAAAATAAAGACTTTCCCTTTCAGGCACTAGCACAAGCTTGTTACCTGTTTTTGCACTAGGGGTCCTCACTGATACATTAAAGCATCCCTCCCAGCCGAGACACATCTGGCATAAAGAAATGCTTAGCGGCAATCACACTCCCGCAATCGTTTGCTCTCTATCTAACGGGCAAGAGAACATTTGCAATCACACCCATGTTCTCTTCCCCACGTCTCTGTGTACGATAAGGTTAATACGAAGACCTCTATCAGTAGGAAAGGAATTGCCCGTGCACACCTCCCTTAAGATACAGCCTGCCGCATTATGCAAATTCGGTAATGCACAGGGCGATCGGTTGCCCAACAGAGCCATGTCAATTGATGCGTTGATGCTCCTCTTGAAACGAGCACTTTAGCTGAAACTTCTTTGGAATAATGGGTCTTCCTCTGTTTTTAAGCGCAAACCTGATGTTCTAACTGAGGTCCCAAAAGCATGACTCCTGGTCTCGACACAAACCCCTCTTATTAATTGATTGTAAATTCTGCTCATTCACATCCAGCAAAGGCTTTCAGGCGAGGATTTACAGTCACAGACCTTATCTGGCTTGGAGAACTGCCAGGCGGATATCTGCAAAACTTGGCAAGGAGTCTCGGAGAATCACAAACCAATGAAGCGAACTAATTGTCTCCTGCAAACTCCACTCTCCTTTCACTCCTCTTTTATTCTCTATGGGAAGGGCCATTCACCGTCCACCTGTAGCCTTACTCACAAGTCCACCCTTGTTCCTTAGCTGTTCCCTTCATCTGGCAACTCTGCACATGCACATACTGGGAACAGGCTCCAGCTGTTCCTCTGCCTCACTGATGTCTGACTCTGAAGGCAGCTGATAACTGGCATACGGCTCTGGCCCCCTCTCTGCCTCTGACACAGAGCCTTCGCCAGACTCCAGGACTGGCCCAGGTTCCTCCCCAACCTCCTCACTATCCAAATCTGCTACCAGCTCCACTGGCTGCTGGAGGGCCACAACACCTGAATAAGGACCCAATCCACAATATGTTCCTGGCTTGGGTGTGGTTCTATGTCCAGTGCTTGTGGTTTTATTGAGCCAGGCTTTTTGTTTCAATGTAATTCTCTGTTTTTCCAGTCAATCAGAGTAGAGCTGGAAGGCACTACTTAGAGGTTTTCTAGTCCCTCACTCAAACAAGAAGACCTTCTATCATTTCAGATAAATGGCTGTCCAGTCTTTTGTTTAAAACCTCCAGTGATGGAGCACCCACAACATCTGAAGGCAACTTCTGTTCCACTAGTTAATTGTTCCCTCTGTTAGGAAGTTTCTCCTTAATTCAAAGTCGCTTCTCTCCTTGCTTAATTTCCATCCATTGTTTCTTGTTCTGCCTTCTGATGCTTTGGAAGATAGGTTGACCCTCTTTGCTAGAATTTCCTGGAGAGATATGCAGCAATCTTATAAACTGGATGAATATATGAATCTATCTGCCTGCCTGCCTGCCTGCCTGCCTGCCTGCCTGCCTGCCTGCCTGCCTGCCTGCCTGCCTGCCTGCCTGCCTGCCTGCCTGCCTGCCTGCCTGCCTGCCTGCCTGCCTGCCTGCCTGCCTGCCTGCCTGCCTCTCTCTCTCTCTCTCTCTCTCTCTATCTATCTATCTATCTATCTATCTATCTATCTATCTATCTATCTATCTATCTATCTCTATCTATGGACATGGTGGCTCAGTGGCTATGATGCTGAGCTTGTCAATCAGAAAGGTCGGCAGTTCGGCAGTTCGAATCCCCAGTGCCGTATAATGGAGTGAGCTCCCGTTATTTGTTCCAGCTTCTGCCAACCTGGCAGTTCGAAAGCATGTAAAAATGCAAGTAGAAAAATAGGAACCACCTTTGGTGGGAAGGTAACAGCGTTGGGTGTACCTTCAGTGTTTAGTCATGCCGACCACATGACCACGGAGATAACTTTGGACAGGGCTGGCTCTTCGGCTTTGAAACAGAGATGAGCACTGACCCCTAGAGTTGGGAATGACTAGCACATATGTGCAAGGGGAACCTTTACCTTTGCCTTTTATCTATCTATCTATCTATCTATCTATCTATCTATCTATCTATCTATCTATCTATCTATCTATCTATCTATTATCTATATCTATCTATCTATCTATCCCATCTTTATTATTTGAAAATTAAAATTGACAAATTCACCATCAGTCAATTGCAAAAGGGAGCTTTGCTCATAACACATTCTACAACAATAACTGTAGCACCACCAAACATTCAAATCTGCATATCCCAGGTCCTTGGGAAGATGGATAAAAATGCCAAATCCATTCTGAACATCTGGATGACTACCCTGTGGTAACACAGGTAGCCAGTAAATTTGGCTGGTAAATAAATACATAAATAAATAACTGCATGGTAGAGAGGTACAAGATGGCCAACTTCAAAGAGAGAATAGGTGTATCTACCAGGGAGAACATTTTTGTTGGCCTAAAGATAAATAGGTAAGGAATAGAGACATACTAGATGAGGGGTGTCAAACTCATGTCATCATGGTGGTGTCATGTGAGGTACCAGGACTTCCTCCCCCCTTCACTAAACTGGGTGTGGGCCTGGCCAGCGCATGATGCATCCAGCCCACAGGCCGGGAGTTTGATAGCCCTGTACTAAATGAATACACAGAGTTGTGCAAAGCTCTTGACATTCGGAGTATCTTGTTCTTATTTGCTTTCTATATTTTATAATATTCTCTTCCTTGATTCGTTGAGAGGTTCATTAGATCATTTCTCCTTTAGACGAGAGAGAGATGAGAAGCAAAGAGAGGGGGAAAAGGTCCAATTACTTCTTTGGGTCAATTTTTTTTTTTGTCATGAACAGGGTTATAGATTCCGATGACTCATTTGTGTTTTCCTGAAAGGGTTTACTACTTAAACTAATGAGAGTTCACAGCACCACTAATTGTCTGCATTGGATAATAATTGTGAAAGAGCAGATTTTAGAATAGCTTTGCCTCCTCTTAATAGCCTAAGTCAGTATTTTCTGTAATTTCCACAAAAATAATAATTATTTGTTTTCAGCAGCGGTAGTCATGATTATAATCTATAAGAAAGACAAAAAAAATGGATAGTGGACGTGGTAGTATCTGGAGATGGAGAGGAGGGGAGGGGAAGGAAGAGAAGAGAAGAGAAGAGAAGAGAAGGGACCTAGGAGAGGGGAGATGAATGGAGAGGAAAGGGACAAGAGAAGAGATCTAGGGGAGGGGAGATGAATTGAGAAAAGAGGAGGGAAAAGGGAGGCAGAGGGGAGGAAAGCAGAGGGGAGGGGAGTGAAGAGGAGAGGAAATTTGGAAGGGATCTTGGAGATCTACTAGTCCAATCCCCTACTCAAGCAAGAGACCCTATAAAATGGGACCCTAACCCCACAGCCCACTACCAGGCCAGGGCCTATTCACAACCAGCCTGCATGAGCAGCAGACTGGCACACACATGTGCCCATAGCTCAACTTGTGAAAATTGAGCTGCATACACAGATGCACATCGGGCCACCAATCGCATGGCCTGGTTCCCCATTCCTGCCCCCATGCCATGCCACCCAGCCCCAAAGGTTGGGAGCCACTGCCCTATATCATTCCAGACAAATGGTTGTCCAATTTCTTCTGTAAAACCTCCACTGATGAAGCACACACAACTTCCGGAGGCAAGCTCTTCCGGTGATTCATTGTTCTCACTGTCAGGAAATTTCTTCTTCGTTCTAGGTTGCTTCTCTCCTTCATTACTTTCCATCTGTTACTTCTTGTCTTGTTTTCAGGGGCTTTGGAGAATAAGTGGACCTCCTCTTTCTCTAAAAATCAAAGAAGACCTATTGTTTACTTATCTTGTCTATCAATGTCAACCTCTATATTTTAGTACCTTCATATAAAAGGCAGTCTCTTGCAAGTAGAGATGAGCTACAAATATTTGGGTGACCCATAAATAACCACAAAGAGTTTTCAATCTCTCTCTCTCTCTCTCTGATCATCCAGTCCAGATCTGTATAGCCAAGTTCTAGTGCTCTATCTTAAAATATATTGATTTGAGGTCATTGACAGATTTAATGTCCAAACCCTTCATCTCAAAATGGGTCAAGAGAAATTGGTAGCTGATAAAGGAAGCAGCACATAAACATTCTATGACTATGTTTACAAGAAGTCACAATGACTGCCCTCTGGATTATTACCCCTTGGAGACCCATTTGGCTCACGTTTCGATGATGTTCAGAAAGTCACTTAAAACTTGGCTACTCTCCCAGATCCTTGGGCACGGTGGTTGCCAAGTTCATGTAAGTTGTTTTATCTGGCATGTATGGGGATTTTTTTTTTCTGGATGCATATGACCTGTTTTCCTATTTTATTGTTTAAAACTCTAAACTCTCAGACAAATGAGCCATCAACAGGTTCATAGAGATAAACAACGTCTACATATCATTCAAAAGAGACAATCAAAAAAGTAAAAAAGGAAGCAAAAAGACCCAAATACCTCATCACCAGGAATCAACACCCAGATAAGCAAAGATCAAGATTAACACTAGACCAACAATCAAGGCATAAACAACACCACAATCAAAGAAACAAACAATAAACAACAGCCTAATCAAGGAAGAACACACCCACCAACGCTGATAGGGCAATAAACAGTATATAAAAAGAAAGCAAATCCAATTCCTTCTAGTGTTGATGAAGTTACCTAGTTGGGTAATGAAACGTGTGCAAGAAGATAGTCAAACTCAAAGATCACCAAGGATCCTTCATTTCAACCCTGAGCTACAAATATTAATAAATGAAATCGGCAAGAAAATAACCAAGCTCAGAGAGCACAAAGAACCCCAGAAACTCAGCTGCCCAGCACTCAAGTGAATTCAACAAAGAAGAAAATATCAGGATGCTGACTTCAC
Organism: Natrix helvetica; assembly: GCF_964273705.1. Taxonomy (NCBI): domain Eukaryota; kingdom Metazoa; phylum Chordata; class Lepidosauria; order Squamata; family Natricidae; genus Natrix; species Natrix helvetica. The sequence goes on from NC_138552.1 coordinate 7,782,674, forward strand.
ATGTAGACTAGAATTCCACTTTATCGAGATTCTGTAGTAACAGAATCTTGTAAGTTTACATTTTCCCTTCCATTCTTCTTACAACCCCCAGAAGTCGGGAAGAATAGAATAGAATAGAACAGAAAACAGGGTTGGAAGGGACCTTGGAGGTCTTCCAATCCAACCTCCTGCTTAGGCAGGAAACCCTACACCACTTCAGACAAATGGTTATCCAACATCTTCTTAAAAACTTCCAGTGTTGGAGCATTCACAACTTCTGGAGGCAACTTCTGTTCCCCTGATTAATTGTTCTAACTGTCAGGAAATTTCTTCTTCATTCTAAGTTGCTTCTCCCCTTGATTAAGGACTACTGGTGAGGAGTTAGACTCATCACTGGTAGTTGTCCTTTTACATCTTTATGTTTTTTTTTTACATCTCTATGTTTTCCTACAGGTGACTCGTAAATTGTACCATAATTAACGCAAGGGTAAGCCACAAACAGAGAGCAAACCCCACTGCCTTCTAGCACTGATGATGTTACCTAGTTGGGTCATGAAACATCTGCAAGAAAACTACCACTCAGAGAGCACCAAGGACCCACTGTTCCACCCTTATTAATTCATAATTAACTCATGGAAGTTCCCAATGGATTTTTAAAGCAAGGACTCCCGAAGACCTGTAGAAGTCAGAAAGTAATTTAAAGAGAATATGGAAAGTCTTAGGCATTAGGTTGATGTAGCTTCATTAGATGGCTGTTACGTATAAACTGGCTTGACAAAATCAGAAATGAGGAGGTGATAAGCACCTGTGTCCCATGTGCTTTGGTGTGGCCCAATTGCCGAAGCAGGGTTCATCCTTGGCTTTTCACTACCCAGGACAGTTAGCTGTCAACCAATTGGCTAGCTGCCAATGCCGGCAAGCAGAAGCCATGGTGTGATCGATCATGGCTTCTTTGCACTTAAGCTTCCTGTTCCTGCGCAGGAACAGGTATTTTATTGGCTGTTGTCAGGCTCCTATGGGGTCATGCAAGGGTCAGAAGTCATTCTTTTTTCGGTGTATGTTAATTTTTCTCTGTATATTTTCATTTTATTGCACCTCTAGGCGTCGTTGCTTTCTCTCTTCTTTCTTCTGTTCTATTTTCTCATTGATTCATAGTTTTTTGTTGTTTTTATTTTTTTTCAAAACAAATTAATAATGCTATATTATACAAAAAAAGGAAGGAGTCATGTGGGAAAAAGAAATTGAAAATAGATTAACAGAGTTGGATGGGACCTTGTAGATCATCTAGTCCACCAACACCCCGCCGAAGCAGGAGACTCTACATCCCCCCCAATGGTGGGTTTCAAAATTTTTTAGAACCTCTTCTGTAGGTATGGCCTGCTTTGTGGGAGTGGCTTGCCAGCCATGTGACCAGATGGGAGTAGCTTGCCAGCCATGTGACCAGGTGGGAGTGGCTTGCCAGCCATGTGACTGGGTGGGTGTGGCCAACTTGTAAAATGTGGTGAAACTCACTTAACAATGCTCCTGCTTAGCAACCAAAAAGTTGGCTCAGAAACTCTGGCATTTGAAGCATGCAAGTCTTAAAGCTGTCAAGTTACAAGACCCTTGCACCCCTAACCCTTTAGGAAAAACCCCAGAGGTGTTCAAACTTGACAGCTTTAAGACTTGTAGACTTCAACTCCCAGAATTCCTCCTCTGGCTCTTCATCTTGATGATGTGCGGACGGGCGGGGGGAGGGAGCTGGAACTGGTTCTAAATGGCACGGTAGATTTGTGGAACCTCTTCTATAGAAGAGGTTAGAACTGGCAGGAACCCACCCCTGATCCCCCCCCAACATATGACAGTCCAATGTCCCCTTGAATACCTCCAGTGATGAAGCTCTCACAACCCCTGAAGTCAAGTTGTTCCTGCTACTCCCAGAGTACACCAGCCAGCTATTTGAGGATGATCTATACCAGGCTTGTCAAACTCGTGGACCACGGACCGGATGTGTTATGTGCTGGCCCTCCCCACCAGGGGTGGATTCTAGATTCTTCTACTGCTGGTTCATTCAAGGACACGCATGTATGCATGCACAGAAGTAAAACAATTGTTTCTCCGCATGTGCAGAAATGAAAAACAAAATGGCGGTGCCATAGGCGCTACCGATAGAACCAGTTGGGACGCGTGTCCCGTCGAGTCACTACCTACTCAACCAAACCAGTCCAAACTGGTAGGAACCCAACAATGGTTCCCACGCCTGGTTAGTGAAGGCAGAAAAAGTCGTGATATGTCACCTGACAAAGCCGTGACGACCCAAGGCTGACACTTCTGATCTATGCTAAATTTCTCTCTTTTTTCCTAATATCATGGAGCAACACACTAAAAATTATGTCTTGGAAGAGAAAGTTTAAAGATAGCAGGGGAAAGAGATGGACTGGGGGAGCACGGGGGAAGCAACCCACAATTGAGAGTCTTAAGTCGAGGCACTTAACCAGGATATACTGTTAAGTTAAGCTCTTACATTAAGGACTGTAATTCATAACATGCTCCCTCATAAAGGTTGTGGCTGAATGGATAGGAAATGGAAAGTTAATTTGGAGGGGTGGGGGAAGTGAGAGAAATTTGATTTGTGAAAGAATAGGCCAGAAACTTTCATGTACTTCGTCCAAGGTCAACAAGGGGAAATGATACTTTCTCCAAGTGTAGAAAACTTTAGCAGAGGCTTAGCTTGGTTGATCAAGCAAAGGGCCACCTCAAGTGACCTCGTGAATACAGGCATCTAGAAGAAGACACAATGGTGTCTATTTTATTATGAGTCTAACTTTAAAGTTCATTTAATTAAAGCTCTAGAGAGCCAGTTTAATGCAGTGTTTAAGGTTCCTAGAAGTGCATCTTAAGGTGCAGTGCCTAGAAACCATGAGACTGTGAGTGCTATTCCGACCTAAAACATGAAAGTCAGCTGGGTGACTTTGGGCAATCAGTAAGAAAGGTGAGTTCTAGTCCCACTTTAAACATGAAAGCCAGATGGCTGATTTTGGGCCAATCATGGGGAGGCTGTGTTTTTATATTGTGTTGTATTTGTGCTGATCAATAAATAAAGGGAGACTAGTATAGATCTATTTCAAGCTATTTAGCTCTCATCAGCTAGCCATGCCCTTACTGGGATTTGAACCTCAGCACAAATACAACACAAATATAAAAAAGGCAACATTAAAAATAAAAATATGGTTTTCTGCCTGGATGGTCCTCTGTAATGAGCCGAAGGACAGAAAGGGGGAGTAGTGAGCTCCCTCCCATATTTGGGCATACCAGGGGTTGTAACACAAATACATACCTATTTCCCTGGCTCAGCTGATAAGGAGGAGAGCCTGTGGCTTAGTGGCTAACAAATCTGCCTAATATGTAACACAGCCCAGGTTCAAATCCCAGTAAGGGTATGGCTAGCTGACAGTGACGTGCAGTCAGGTGAGGCAAGTGAGGCACAGCCTCACCGCTCTCATCACGAAAAGAAAAAAAATGTAAAAGGAAAAAGCTGAGCTAGTTGCTGCCTCACCGTGGATGACTCTGCTTAACTGTTAAAAAAAGCCTCAAAAAAGCACCCTCTACTATGAGGCAGAAGAACTGCATGCCTCCTCTAGTCTGACTTTAGACGTTTTATGATCACTCGAGCAGAGTTAAGCAAGGGTTCAAATCCTAAACATTCCTGACGTAGGTGAGGCACGCAGTTCTCCTGACTCATAGTAGAAGGCACTTTTTTAGAGGCTTTTTTTAACAGTTAAGCAGTCATCCATGGAAGCCAGGCAAAGAGCCATGCTGTAGCACACACATTTTCCCCCAGCCTCTTTGTTTTGGAAGTCTCGGATCGGCTCCCCTCCGGCTTCTCTGCCTCTCCTCTCACCCCAGCCTGCCAGCAGGAGGTGAGTGGGTGGGCTTTATTGCGTTCCAGGCATTTCCCACCCAGACAGCAGGCTGCATTTGCAATGGTGGAGGTGTTTGGGGAAGGCAGCAGGGGAATGGGGGGGATGGCAGAGGAGCTGCTTTCAAGCCACTGGAAAAGATATCCAATCCAACTTGTGTGTGTGCGCGTGTGTGTGTTTGTTTGAGAGAGGGAAGAGGGTAGGAGAGATAGTCCAATCCAACTTTTGTGTGTGTGTGTGTGTGTGTGCGCGCGCGTATGTGAGAGGGAGAGGAAGGGAGAGAGGGAGGAAGGAGGGAAGGGAGAAGAAAAAGAAAAAGAAAAAAGGAAACTTATTTCGCAAAGGAGAAAAACAATGCTGTCGTTTTAAATTGGAACTGAGCATGCTTGGCTGTGGAATTCTGGGAGTTGAAGTCCACAGGTCTAAAAATATTTGAAACCCACCACTGTGTCAGTGCCTCACCAGCCATAAACCTCACTGCACGTCACTGCTAGCTGATGAGAGCTAAATAGCTTGAAATAGATACTAGTCTATAGATACTATACTAGTCTCCCTTTATTTATTTATCAGCACAAATACAACATATATATATGCACACACACACACATACATATACATATACATATACATATATATATACATATATGCATTTGTGTTACAACCCCTGGTATGCCTAAATATGGGAGGAAGGTCACTACTCCCTCTTTCTGTCCTTCGGCTCATCACAGAAGACCATGCAGGCAGAAAACCATTTTTTTTAATGTTGCCTTTTTATATTTGTGTTGTATTTGTACTGATAAATACATGATCTATACTAGTCTCCCTTTATTTATTTATCAGTACAAATGCAATATATATATATATATATATATATATATATATATATATATATATATATATATATATATATATATATATATATATATATATACACGTATATACACATATACATACATACATACATACATACATACATACATACATAGATACATACCTACATACATACATACATACATACATACATACATACATACATACATACATATATATATATATATATATATATATATATATATATGTCTTTGGTTGTTCGGATTTTCTCCCGCGTAGAATTGGAAGTATATTCACGACGTTTCGATGAAGTCTCATTCATCATCTTCAGGCTGCTGCTTCCGGCTTGGTGCTTCTGGCTTGGTGCTTCCAGGAGCAATGTGAGATCTCAGCCGGTTCCTCTTTTTAACTGCCAGTGGGGGTTTGTGCTGATTGGGTGGGAGCTTGGCTGCATTCTGATTGGGTGGAGGTGTATGAATGAGACTTCATCAAAACGTCGTGAAGATACTTCCAATTCTATGCGGGAAAAAACCCGAACAACCAAAGACATACATACAAACACCCGCGAAAACCTCATATATATATATATATGTGTTGTATTTGTGCATGGTTTTCTGTGATGAGCCGAAGGACAGAAAGAGGGAGGAGTGAGCTCCCTCCCATATTTGGGCATACCAGGGGTTGTAACACAAACACACACACACACACACACACACACACACATATATATATATATATGCTTTGAGTTACCTATAAAGCAATAAAGGCGAGATAAACTAATCTAATAAATAAATAAGCAACCTCAAAATTAGATTCTGTGTCTCATGTCGTTACCCCACCAATGGAATATTTCTGCCGTCTGACCTTAATCCCCTAGCTTCTGACAAGGCGATTTGTGCGATTGGCCCCACAACATCCCGAAACATGCCAGGTAACATGTCCCACTCAGTGGTGGGATTCAATTTTTTTTTACTACAGGTTCTGTGAATGTGGCTTGGTGGGCGTAATATGGCTTGGTGGGCGTGGCAGGGAGAGGATACTGTAAAATCTCCATTTCCTCCCGATCAGCTGGGACTCAGGAGGCAGAGAATAGATGGGGGCGGGGCCAGTGGTGGGTTCCTACCGGTTTGGACCAGTTCGGCCAAACCAGTTTCCCGGGCGGCGCCAGTGCTGGTGCTATCTTGTTTTTCAGTTCTGCACATGTTTCTGCACAATTGTAATTTTACTATGCATGCACGTACATGAGCAAACCGGCAGTTGTACATGCATGAACCCACTCCTGGGCGGGGCCAGTCAGAGGTGGTATTTACCGGTTCTCTGAACTACTCAAAACTGGTCAGAACCTGCTGAATCCCACTTTTGGTCCTACTGTGCGTGCAACATTCAAGAAGCAACTCCTGGCTGGTAAAAAGGATGGAATGAGCCACATTGCTCCGCTCTTCAAAAAAGAGCCCCTTCTGGCTTTACCTTTAGAGCCCTCAATTGAATGCAAAGTATCTCATCAAAGGGAATCAGGTTTCCTCTTCACTCCCGAGATAAGTATTGTGTTCCCTTTGCTTCACAAAGTGCCACATTAACACACAGCTCAGCTACCTTTCACGAGCTAATTATACTGTCTCTGAAAGCTTCTTAATAGCTGGAAAGCGTAAAGGGTTTGAATAGAGAGAGAAAATGTCTGTTTCTATCACGGACTGAATTTAGTCAGTCAAAGAATTAGGGCCTGCAGGTACTTTACTCAACGTAGCAATCTTTTGCACTTTGGTCCCTACTCTCGGTTCCTGTTGAGGAGTCAATGGAAGGGATTCCCAGTGTGCAATTCCCTACAACGTCATCTCGAAATGAGGGAAACCACCGTAGGGGTGGAAGTGGTGGTGAAATATTGGGATCTTTGTAGGACTTTTTGGAGGAGACGCCACCATTTTCAGAAGTTCTGAAACGTCACCCCAGAGAAAAATTAAACTAAATTGGTGCAAGGCAATAGGTTGGATTCAGCTTTGAGAAAAGGGGTCCTTCCTTTTTAGCAATTGGCTCTTAACGTTGCTCAAAAGGTTTGTAGAAAGTTAGCACCCACCCCTCTCCTAGAAGCATGAAATATTTTGAGGAATATTTTTTAAAAAAAGGCAAGATAAAATATTTCCCCTAAAAGACAAATAAAAAAATCTGAAGGGAGACAGAAACGCAGAGCTTCAGCTCCCTGAAGATATTTTGTCCCCATTAAGAAAGACTGGGCCAACCTATCTCCAAACAAAAGACTTTCAGATCCAGGATATAATAAGATTAACCCACTACCATTTAGCAGCAGAGCTCTCCACATTGCAAGATCTCTTAAGGACATTGCCTCACTCTCCACACTTCAACCAAACTTAGCTCAGACAACCTATAGAGCCAGCTTTGACCCCTGCATAACCCCTCCAACAGCCAATAGAATACATGTGCTTGCACAGGAACAGGAAGCTCAAACACAAAGCCCAAGAGAAGGTATAAAAGCCACTCACTCTCAACTCCATGGGGTCAGCTGCATCAGACCCGCAAACCTGTGGTTCTCCTTCATCATTAAACCATCTTTCCAATCAGCCTCCATTTTGTCTCCAGTGCCTTTCTCCCGGCTTGGAACTGAACCAGATGGATATTTCTTCCAACAGTTTAGAGCAGCGTCTCTCAACCTTAGGCACTTTAAGTTGTGTGGAACTTCAACTCCCAGAATTCCTCAGCCAGGGTTGCCAAGGTTATGACTGCTTTACAGAATAATAATAATAATAAATAATAAATTTGAATTTATTAGCCGCTCCCTTTCCAGACAGGACTCGGGGCGGCGTACAATAAAACATATAAAACATAAAACATATGTACAAACACATAAACATACACATATACAAAGACATACATGCACGGAGGAGGTAACAAATTACATCACATTTAGACAGTTAAAAATCACCATTAAAATACCCCATTAGTAATAACACAATTTAAAAATTTAAAAAATTTGAATGGACTGTCAGGAGGAATAAGAAAAAATTTACGGTTGAGCCAGGCCAGATAATTGAAAGAGGTGGGTCTTCAGCTGTACACGGAAGGAGCGGAGATCGGAAATAATCCTGATGTCACGGGGGAGGTCATTCCACAGGGCTGGGCCCATCACAGAGAAGGCTCTGCTCCTGGGTGTCGCCCCCCGACACTGTTTAGCGGACGGCACCTGAAGAAGTCCCTCTCTGTGTGAGCGGATTGGTCGTAGGGATGTATGGGGCAGGATGCGATCCTGCATGTAACTAGGTCCTGTGCCATGAAGCGCTTTAAAGATCATAATCAAAACCTTGAAACGCACTCGGTAGACTACAGGAAGCCAGTGCAGCTCGCGCAGGAGAGGTGTTACAGGGGAGTATCTAGTCCTCCCCATAATCACCCGCGCGGCCGCGTTCTGGACCAACTGCAGTCTCCGAGTGCATCTCAGGGGAAGCCCCATGTAGAGAGCATTGCAGTAGTCCAGGCGAGACATCACTAGCGCATGGGTGACTGTGCGTAGGGCATCCCGGTCCAATAAGGGGCGCAATTGGCGCATCAGGCGAACCTGATGGAACGCCCCCCTTGCCACGGCTGTTACATGGTCATCCATGGACAGCTGGGCATCCAGGAGGACGCCCAAATTGCGCACCCGTTCCATGGGGGCCAGTTGCTCGCCCCCAATGGCCAGAGATGGAAGCAACTGGTTGAACCGGGAGGCCGGAAGCCACAGCCACTCCGTCTTGGAAGGGTTGAGTTTTAGTCGGTTGCCATCCATCCAGACCCGTACGGCCTCCAAACACCGGGACATCATTTCAACGGCCTCGTTGGGGTGGTTCGGGGTGGAAATGTATAGCTGAGTATCATCAGCATACAGATGATATCCCACCCCAAAACCACGGATGATCTCGCCCAGCGGTTTCATGTATGTGTTGAACAGGAGAGGCGAGAGCACCGACCCCTGTGGCACCCCACATGTGAGGGGGCTCCGGGTCGATCTCTGCTCCCCTGCCAACACACGTTGCGTCCGGCCAGAGAGGTAGGAGCCAAACCACCGTAAAACGGTGCCCCTGACTCCCAGCCCCTCTAGCCGGTGCAACAGGATACCATGGTCGATGGTATCGAACGCCGCCGAGAGATCTAATAGGACCAGGATAGAGGAACAACCCCTATCTCTGGCCCTCCAGAGATCATCAACCAACGCGACCAAGGCCGTCTCCGTGCTGTGCCCGGGTCGGAAGCCGGACTGGCACGGGTCTAGATAATCATTCTCCTCCAGGTGACGTGGGAACTGTTGTGCCACCACACTCTCTACAACCTTCGCTAAAAAAGGAAGGTTGGAGACTGGACGATAATTGACTAGATCCGATGGGTCCAGGGAAGGCTTCTTGAGCAAGGGCCTCACAACCGCCTCTTTCAAGGCGGTCGGCAGAAACCCCTCACCCAACGAAGCGTTCACTAGGCCCAGGAGCCAGTTGCGCGTAACCTCCCAGGATGCCAGTACAAGCCAGGAGGGACACGGGTCCAATAAACATGTGGTAGGTCGCAGACGTCCACGCAACCTGTCCAAATCCTCGATGGCAACCGAGTCAAACTCGGTAAGGGCAGCCAGTGTTTTAAAGCAAACTAATATACTGACTCCGAGAAGCCAGGTAAAAAAAAACCTAAACAGGAGATTTAGGGTAGTTAAATAGACATTTTCATTTCAGCTCACAGGGAGGGATGGTTTTGCTCCTTTTTATAAGGCCCCACTGCCTTTACCTCTCCTGGAAGAAATCATGTTTGCAAACTGTCTTTCCCAACTCTTTCTCCCTACTATATTTAGGTAGTATTCAGTCGGTTCGGACTGGTTCACCCCAAACGGTAGCCAAAATGGCAGATGGGCCCGCCCGGGCTTTATGCTGTCCTATTTAGGCAGGTTTTTGAGGTCGGGCACATGAGCGGAAGGCATGTGCGTGAGAAAGTGCTTAGGCAGAAGGCACATGCACGAGCAAAGCACATGCATGGAAGGTGCACGGGCGAGCAAAGGGCATATGTGGAAGGCCAGGCTCATGCACAGAGGGGATGCATACACCTGCAAAACAGGTGCACACATGTGAAGCGAGCCGGGGCGCACGCGCCTAACCGGTGGTAACAAAATGTGAAATCCACTGCTGGGTGCATAGATCAGAGTTTAGTAGCAACTATCCTAGAAATACCCAGATTCTTGCAACTGTTCCAGAATCTCAGCATCATTTTTCTTATATTGTGGGGACCAAAACTGGATGGAATATTCCAAGTACTCCAATGGGGAACGCCATTGGAACGCCATTGATGAGCGCCATCTCCTCCCGGTCATCTGCAAATATGGCGTATCCCCATTTATAAACGCGCCCTCTCGTGGAAAGACCTTTGAAGTCTCGGCATCGGAGGGATCTCTTCCCCGTGATTTGAGCGATCCCAAGGAGAACCTTTGAGAGACAATCAAAGGAGTCATCTAAACAATTTAAGCTCTGCAGACCGAGTCTCAATAGGCAGCAATTACATTTTGAAGGAAAATGTTTTACAATTGTAATTAGACATAATAGGAAGAATGTGGTCTTTTTTTTTTTTTTTTGCCTTCATCCTTCTCCCCTGGCGAGTCAATTTAATTCTTAAATACAAGAGACATAATTGATTTTAGCCCTAGATTAGTGCTGAAAATGATCTATATGCATTCTTGCTAATGGAACCAGAGAATTTGCTTTCCTGGGAGACTTTCAGACCAACCCACTTCATGCTAGCATATTAAACCCTGACAGGTTAGCTAACAGAAGAAGAAAAGGAGGGGGGAGAGGGAGAGAGAGGGAGAGAGAGAGAGGTGGGGGAGAGAGAGAGGATCAAATACCCCACAGATTAACAATTTAACCGAATAATTAATGTTGCACTCTTTCTACTTAATTATAGATTGTATACACAAACCTATTACTATTATTGTAAAGACCACAAAGGGAAAAGAGCAGGATGAGTTGATGATGGTATTCGCTGAGCTGTAAATGGGAGGCAATTTTGACGCAAGGAATCTATCACGGCAGAATGAGAATCGGTTGCATCTTCCGCCCAACAACGCAGAAAGCAAACTGAGGGATTGCAGATCAATTAGCAGTCATATCTGAGGCGCTTCCTTCATCCCTGGGAAGGAAGGGCGACCGCAAAGGGAGGGATGCAGAAGACGCATCGTAACATGTTCCAGCCATCCGTGGGAAGAGCCGAGCGCCTGATTTAATTGTGTCGGCTTCTTTTTCATCACACATTCGATGAATGTCACTTTTTTTTCTCCTGGATGGAATAGGGGAATGTCTGATCTTGCTTCATTTAGGTCACTTTTTTTCCCCCAGAAGACCGTTTAGGTCAGGGGTGTCCAAACTTGGGAACTTTAAGACTTGTGGACTTCAACTCCCAGAATTCTGAGAGTTGAAGTCCACAAGTCTTAAAGTTCTCAAGTTTGGACACCCCTAGTTTAGGTCAATGTCCTTGCTTAATACAAGGATGGAGAATGATGGCTCTTTGATGACTTGTGGTCTTCAACTCCCAGAATTCGTGAGCCAGCCATGATAGCTCAGGAATTCTGGGAGTTGAGGTCCACAAGTCTTAAAAGAGCCATCATTCTCCACCCTTGGATTAAGCAAGAGAACTGTTGCAGTATCCCCACAGTTATGCGATTTGCGGTTGGATGCTTGACAACTGACTCACATATATGACGGTTGCCGTGTCCTGGATCATATGGTCATTGTTTGCAACCTTCTGACAATCAAAGTCAATGGGGAAGTCAGATTCGCCTAACCACCGTGTGACTAATTTAACAACTGCAGTGATTCACTTAACAAATGTGGCTTAGAAAAGTCATAAAATGGGGCAAAACTCAACACATTTCTCACTTAGCAACAGAAATGTTGGGCTCAGTGGTAGTCGTAAGTTGAGTATTAGGTGTATCTTGCTAAAAGCCTCCAGTGATGGACCACCCATAACTTCTGGAGTGAAACCATTCCACTGATTAATTGTTCTCACTGTCAGGAAATTCCTCCTTAGTTCCAGATTGATTCTCTCCTTAATTAATTTCCATCCATTGCTTCTTGTCATGACTTCAGGTGCTTTGGAGAATAGGTTCACAGTCACACACACACCCTCTTCTTTCTGGCAGAGAGGGTCAACCTATTCTCCAAAGTACCTGAAGGCAGGTGTCTTACATACTGGATTCATCCCAAAATGGTAATATCCATGAGGTTGCTTGCTCTACCTTCCTTATCTTGAATTCAAATGTCTTCCTTTGCTGGCCTGTCCATTCAATAATGACTTTTAATTAGGACTCTGATGCAAGGGTTTATCAATACACAGATTGTGATTCCCACCACTGAGAAACTGCAGCCACATTCAGAGTGGGAGGTACACAATCCTTCAATGTTATTAAATCACTGGGTTTTAAGTCCTGTACCTACTCAAGTTTCAAGTCCTTATTGATCTTCCTTTGTAACAATTATCCTCCATTCAGGGAGTCAAAAGGGGAGGCAGCACCAAAACACAAGCGAAATAACCCAAATCTATCCATGTCCTGGTCCATATTTTCTCTGTAATGCCAACATATCATGAATAATCCCTGTTTAAGATGTTTTTCTCCATTTTTTTTAATAATCATTGCTTTTTAACTTCACAAAAGGGGAAAGTTTCTTCTTCCTCTCAACCATTTTCAATTTGCTGAATTCAGTCATTGTTTTGTTTTGTAGTGTGTGTGTTTTTTTTTAAAGGGACATAATTTTCATGCATCTGAATTCTAGGGCATGCATGTTTGGGAGCATGTATAACGCTCTATGTCCATTTTTACAAGGAATTATCCCCCCTAGAAGGACATTTTGCATGCAAATTTTGCCTTAATAAATACATCTCTGATTGCCATTGTGCATTTGTGTTTATGAGAGAAAGAGTCATCACAAATAATTGTGTTTCAGCTTGCATAAGAACTGCAAATGGGCAAATTCTCCAAATTGGAATTGTGACATTCTTCTCTGCTCATAATTATATCATACACTTTCTTTCTTTCTCTCTCTCTCTCTCTCTCTCTCTCTCTCTCTCTCTCTCTCTCTCTCACACACACACACACACACACAGAGAGACACACACACACACACACACAGAGAGAGAGAGAGAGAAAGAACTTAATTCTACTATTTTACTTTTATTTCCTGTTTTTTCCACTTAACCAGAATTTTTTCCTTCTCTTCACTTGTGCCGGATCTTCAAAAACTTGTCTATCCCTCTGCTTTTCCATCCTTTTCATTTCAGAAATGAGCAACAAAGATGATTAGGGGACTGGAGGCTAAAACATATGAAGAACGGTTGCAGGAACTGGGTATGTCTAACTGAATGAATAGAAGGATTAGGGGTGACATGATAGCAGTCTTCCAATATTTGAGGGGCTGCCACCAAGAAGAGGGGGCCAACTATTCTCCAAAGAACCTGAAGATAGGACAAAAAATAATGGATGGAAACTAATCAGGCAGAGAAGCAACCTAGAACTAAGGAGAAATGTCCTGACCGTTAGAACAATTAATCAGTAGAACAGCTTGCATTCAAGAGTGGTAGGTGCTCCTATAATGGAGGTTTTTTAGATGAAATTGGACAACTACTTGGGCGTCCTCCTTGAATAGGGGGCTGGGCACCTAATGGTGGTCTGTGGACCATTGGTGGTTCGTGATAAAATTTTGGTGGTCCACAGAAAAATTATTTGCATTTTTTATATTGTGCTAAATCAGGGGTCCTCAAACTACGGCCCCTGGGCTGGATACATGCAATGAACGCATGTGTTGCTGCAGAGAGTCTCCCCCTTTGGGGTCTTTTTGTGTGGGTTGGAGGGGGGCAGAAATTCTGACTTGGGGTCTGCTTCAGCCTCCTGGTGTGGGGCTTTGGGCGAAGGCTGGAGGGAAGTGTCGCTGGTGGTGAAGAGCCAGAGGGCCTCGTTCCAGTGGAGATTTCATGATGGCTTGGAATGGCTGACCATCTCAGCCTAGTGAGCTTCCAGGCACTAGGATCTTGCCCTGCACTCCTGTCGATCTTCCCTCTGCTTGGAAAGCCTATGCTCCTAGTCCTCAGTGAGGTGCTTCTGCTGAACCTCCTTCTCGGTCAGTTCCAATTTGAACTCAGCTGTTTCGTCAACTCTTTCTCATGGTGGCTTCTTAGCTCCAGCAACTGCCTCCTGTTGGGGCCCTAAGGAGCCCAGGCAGGCAGGCAAGGAGTGGCTGGGAGGGGAGGGGCGAGTGAAGGCTGGCAAGGTGCCTCTCAACCTGAGTGACATCGAGTTGGTCACGCCCA
>NC_138552.1:7809200-7871700 GCF_964273705.1 Natrix helvetica
GACATGGTTAGGGTTGGGGTAGGGTTAGGGTTACGGTTGGGTTGGGTTGGGGTTGGGGTTGGTGTAGGGGTAGGGGTAAGGTGAGGGTTAGGGTTAGGGTTAGGGTTAGGGTTAGGGTTAGGGTTAGGTTGGAGTTTGAGATAGAGGTGATCTTAAGGGTAGGTGTAGGGGTAGAGGTAAGGTTAGGATTACGGTTGGGTTGGGTTGTGTTGGGGTTGGGGTTGGGGTTGGGGTAGGGGTAAAAGTAGGGTTAGGATTAGGCTTAGGGTTACGGTTAGGATGGAGTTTGAGATAGAGGTGATCTTAAGGGTAGGTGTAGGGGTAGGGGTAAGGTTAGGGATGTGGTAAGGATAGAATTAGTGGTAGGGGTAGATTTGGATTTGGATTAGGGATAGGAGTAGGAGTAGGGTTAGAGTTAGGGGTAAGGATAGGAATGGGGTAGATTTAGTGACATGGTTAGGGTTACGCTTAGGCTTAGGCTTAGGCTTAGGGTTAGGGTTAGGGTTAGGGTTAGGGTTAGGGTTAGGGTTAGGGTTAGGGTTAGGGTTAGGGTTAGGGTTAGGGTTAGGGTTAGGGTTAGGGTTAGGGTTAGGGTTAAGGTTAGGGTTAGGGTTAGGGTCAGGGTCAGGCTTAGGGTTAGGGTTGGGTTGGGTTGGGTTGGGGTTGGGGTAGGCGTAAGGGTAGGGTTAGGGTTAGGGTTAAGGTTAGGATTTCGGTTGGGTTGGGTTGGGGTTGGGGTTGGGGTAGGGGCAGGGTTAGGGTTAGGGTTAGGGTTAGGGTTAGGGTTTGGGTTAGGGTTTGGGTTAGGGTTAGGATTAGGGTTAGGGTTAGGGTTAGGGTTAGGGTTAGGGTTAGGATCAGGGTTAGGGTTAGGGTTAGGGTTAGGGTTAGGATTACGGTTGGGTTGGGTTGGGGTTGGGGTTGGGGTTGGGGTAGGGGTAAAAGTAGGGTTAGTATTAGGCTTAGGGTTACGGTTAGGATGGAGTTTGAGATAGAGGTGATCTTAAGGGTAGGTGTAGGGGTAGGGGTAAGGTTAGGGATGTGGTAAGGATAGAATTAGTGGTAGGGGTAGATTTGGATTTGGATTAGGGATAGGAGTAGGAGTAGGGTTAGAGTTAGGGGTAAGGATAGGAATGGGGTAGATTTAGTGACATGGTTAGGGTTACGCTTAGGCTTAGGCTTAGGGTTAGGGTTAGGGTTAGGGTTAGGGTTAGGGTTAGGGTTAGGGTTAGGGTTAGGGTTAGGGTTAGGGTTAGGGTTAGGGTTAGGGTTAGGGTTAGGGTTAAGGTTAGGGTTAGGGTTAGGGTCAGGGTCAGGCTTAGGGTTAGGGTTGGGTTGGGTTGGGTTGGGGTTGGGGTAGGCGTAAGGGTAGGGTTAGGGTTAGGGTTAAGGTTAGGATTTCGGTTGGGTTGGGTTGGGGTTGGGGTTGGGGTAGGGGCAGGGTTAGGGTTAGGGTTAGGGTTAGGGTTAGGGTTTGGGTTAGGGTTTGGGTTAGGGTTAGGATTAGGGTTAGGGTTAGGGTTAGGGTTAGGGTTAGGGTTAGGATCAGGGTTAGGGTTAGGGTTAGGGTTAGGGTTAGTATTACGGTTGGGTTGGGTTGGGGTTGGGGTTGGGGTAGGGGTAAATGTAGGGGTAGTATTAGGGTTAGGGTTACAGTTAGGATGGAGTTTGAGATAGAGGTGATCTTAAGGGTAAGGGTAGGGGTAGGGGTAGGGGTTTAAATATTTAAATATTTATTTATTTATTTAAAATATTTATTTCTTAGCCGCACCCTCTCCCGAAGGACTCGGGGCGGCGTACAATGAAACATATGAAATAAATATGTGGACAAAACAAACATATAACAGAGACATATACCGAGACATACACAAGGAGGAGGTCGGCTGATGAATAAAAAACAATTAGAATACAGTGATTAAAAAACCCCTAAATAATTAAATATAATTAAAATACCCAATTAAAAACCCGTCAGGAGCGATATGGTTAGATCAAAGTTGAGCCAGGCCAGCTACTTGGAATAGGTGGGTCTTAAGCTTAATACGAAAGGAGCGGTGGTCAGAGGTATTCCTAATATCCGGAGGGAGGTCATTCCACAGGGCTGGGCCCGCCACAGAGAAGGCTCTACTCCTAGGCGCCGCCCCCCGACACTGTCTAGTGGACGGCACCTGGAGGAGGCCCTCTCTTTGCGAGCGGATTGGTCGCAGGGATGTATGGGGCAGAATACGATCCCGCAAGTAACTAGGTCCTAAGCCATGGAGTGCTTTATAGATTGTTATCAAAACCTTGAAACGCACCCGATAGACCACAGGAAGCCAGTGCAGCTCGCGCAGGAACGGTGTCACATGGGAGTACCTAGTACTCCCCATAATTACCCACGCGGCTGCGTTCTGGACCAACTGTAGCCTCCGGGTGCATTTCAAGGGAAGCCCCATGTAGAGAGCGTTACAGTAGTCCAAGCGAGACGTCACCAGCGCATGAGTGACTGTGCGTAAGGCATCCCGGTCCAGTAGGGGGCGCAATTGGCGCACCAGGCGAACCTGGTGGAACGCCCCCCTTGCCACGGCTGTCACATGGTCATCCATGGACAGCCGGGCATCCAGGAGGACGCCCAAATTGTGCGCCCGCTCCACGGGGGCAAGTTGAATGCCCCCAATGGCCAATGATGGAGTTAATTGGCTGAACCGGGGAGCTGGTACCCACAGCCACTCCGTCTTGGAGGGGTTGAGCTTGAGTCGGTTGTCATCCATCCAGATCCGTACGGCTTCCACACACCGGGACATCACTTCGATGGCCTCGTTGGGGTGGTTCGGGGTGGAAAAGTACAGCTGAGTATCATCAGCGTACAGGTGGTATCCCACCCCGAAACTACGGATGATCTCACCCAGCGGCTTCATATATGTGTTGAACAGGAGTGGCGAGAGGACCGACCCCTGTGGCACCCCACAAGTAAGGGGGCGTAGGGTCGACCTCTCTTCTCCTGCCAACACACGCTGCATCCGGCCAGAAAGGTAGGAGCCGAACCACCACAAAACGGTGCCCCGGACCCCCAACCCCTCCAGCCGGCGCAGCAGGATACCATGGTCGATGGTATCAAAAGCCTCTGAGAGGTCTATTAGGACCAGGATAGAGGAACAACCTCTATCTCTGGCCCTCCAGAGATCATCCACCAATGCGACCAAGGCCGTCTCCGTGCTGTGACCGGGGCGGAAGCCGGACTGGTGCGGGTCTAGATAATCATTTTCCTCCAGATGACGTGGAAACTGGTAGGCCACCACACTCTCTACAACCTTCGCCAAAAAGGTAAGGTTGGAGACAGGACGATAATTTGCCAGCTCCAAAGGGTCCAGGGAAGGCTTCTTGAGCAAGGGTCTCACCACCGCCTCTTTCAAGGCGGCCAGGAGAGACCCCTCGCTCAACGAAGCATTCACTAGGCCCAGGAGCCAGTCTCGTGTAACCTCCCAGGATGCCAGTACAAGCCAGGAGGGGCACGGGTCCAATAAACATGTGGTGGGTCACAGTCGTCCACGCATTCTGTCCAAATCCTCGATGGCAACCAAGTCAAACTCCTCCCAGATCGATTCCTCAAGACTCGCCATGGACGTCTCCATTGGACCACTGACAGGGACCCAATCCCTCCAGATTTGAGCGATTTTATCCTGCAGATATTTACCAAATTCCTCTGCCCTGCCCTGTAGAGGGGCCTCCCGCGGCCTCTGAAACAAGAGGGAGCGGGACACCCGAAACAGGGCGGCAGGGCGGTTCTCCGCGGATGCAATGAGAGTGGCACAATATTGGCGTTTGGCCACTCTCAATGCCACAAGGTACGTCCTTAAATGGGCTCGTGCCTGTGTTCGATCAAATTCGGAGTGAGAGGATCTCCAACGACTCTCTAGACGTCTCTTGCGGCATTTCATCACCCTTAGTTCCTCGGTAAACCAAGGGGCCAGGGTGGATCATTGCCGCCGGAGAGGCCGCAAAGGCGCCACCCGGTTCAAGGCCCCGGTAGTCGCATTATTCCACGCGACCACCAGGTCCTCTACCCGGGGGCGGGTCAAGGTTACAGGAGGTGGCCCAAGCTCCGTCTGGAACCTATCAGGTTCCATCATGCGCCTGGGGCGGAACCATCTGGTACTTTCCGGTTCTGCCTCCCCGCAGTGGTAGGTAGCACCAGGGAAGTCAAGACGAAGGAGTGAGTGATCTGACCATGACAGGGGAGTGATGATTAAGTCCCCTCCTCCCAGATCACTCAGCCACTGGCCAGAGACAAAAACAAGGTCCAGAGTGTGTCCTCCCTCATGTGTCGGGCCCTGAATCATTTGAGTCAGGTCCATGGCTGTCATGGAAGCCATGAACTCCCGAACCCCCTCTGATGCTTCTCCCATCGATGGCAGGTTAAAATCCCCCATCACTAAAAGTTTGGGGGTCTCAACCGTCACCGATGCGATCAGCTCGAGGAGTTCGGGCAGGGCCGCTGATGTATAGCGAGGAGCCAGGTATACTATCAGCAGGCCCAACTGTCTCCCAGGGCCCCATTTCACAACAAGGGATTCACATCCGGACGTCTGTGGCACAGTAGACTCCCTCGGCTCTTAGTCCTCCCGAATAATTACTGCCACCCAAACGCCCCTTCCCTGGGCCCGGGGCTGGTGAAATGCTCGGTAGCCTGGTGGGCACATTTCCACGAGGGGAAGACCTCCCTCGTGGCCCAACCAGGTCTCCGTTATTCCCGCGAGGTCCGGCTCCCCCTCTAAAATTATATCGTGAATGTGGGGGGCCTTGTTAACAACGGACCTCGCATTGCATAACAACAGCCTCAGGCCTTGGGTCTGTAACTCTTGACCACCTAGAACGCGGGGGTTGGTACAAGCAACCGGGTGTAACCAGCAACCACGGTCTCCCAACCGACTGTAAGTTCTTAATCTGTCCTCGTATCTGCCCCTCCCTGCGACCGTTGGAATTAAAGAGCCCTGTATAGGAATGATATCCTCCCCATCCTCCTCCCTTCCGCTCCTTCTGCTCGCGACCACACCTGGAGGCCCGGCTCTCACATCGCTCCTGATCTGACCCACCCAGCCCACAACCCCTGAGCCCCCACCCCTACAAATTTTTAAAAAACAACTAACTAAAAAACCCCTAAGTCTCCGCTTCCTCCACCAAGGGTAAGGTTAGGGATGTGGTAGGGATAGATTTAATGGTAGGGGTAGATTTGGTTTAGGATTAGGGGTACGGGTAGGAGTAGGGTTAGAGTTAGGGTTAGGGTTAGGGTTAGGGGTTAGGGTTAGGGTTAGGGTTAGGGTTAGGGTTGGGGTTGGGGTTGGGGTTAGGCTTAGGCTTAGGCTTAGGGTTAGGGTTAGGGTTAGGGTTAGGGTTAGGGTTACGGTTGGGTTCGGTTGGGTTGTGGTTGGGGTAGGGGTAAGGGTAGGTTTAGGGTTAGGGTTAGGGTTAGGGTTAGGGTTACGGTTACGGTTACGGTTACGTTTGGGTTGGTTTGGGTTGGTTTGGGTTGGGGTAGGGGTAAGGGCAGGGTTAGGGTTAGGGTTAGGGTTAGGGTTAGGGTTACGGTCGGGTTGGGTTGGGTTGGTGTAGGGGTAAGGGCAGGGTTAGGGTTAGGGTTAGGGTTAGGGTTAGGGTTAGGGTTGGGTTGGGTTGGGTTGGGTTGGGGTTGGGGTAGGGGTAGGGGTAGGGGTAGGGTTAGGATGGAGTTTGAGATAGAAGTGATCTTAAGGGTAGGGGTAGGGGTTGGGGGAAGGTTAGGGATGTGGTAGGGATAGAATTAATGGTAGGCTTAGATTTGGGTTAGGATTAGGGGTACGGGTAGGAGTAGGGTTAGAGTTATGTGTAAGGATAGGAATGGGGTAGATTTAGTGACATGCTTAGGGTTAGGGTTAGGATAGAGTTCAGGATAGAGGTGATCTTAAAGATAGGAGTAGAAGTAGCAGTAAGGTTAGGGGTGGGGTGGGGTTGGGTATGGATAGAATTAGGGGTAAGTGTAGATTTGGGTTAGGATGAGGGGTAAGGGTAGGAGTAGGGTTCGAGAAGGGTAAGGATAGGAATTGGGTAGATTTAGTGACATAGTTAGGGTTAGGGTTAGGGTTGGGGTTAGGGTTGAGGTTGGGGTTGGGGTAGGGGTACGGTGTGGTTCAGGATAGAGTTCGGCTTAAGAATAAGCGTAGGAGTAGGGATAGGGGTAAGGTTAGGTGTAGGGGTAGATTTGGGTTTGGATTAAGGGTAGGGGTAGGGGTAGACTTAGACTTAGGGGTCAGGATAGGAATGCAGTAGATTTAGTGACACAGGATAGGGGTAGGGGTAAGAGTTGAACTATAATAAGCTGAAAACTCATTATAATATGAGAAACACATCCTTTGAATATTCAATTGGTCATTTAACAGGTTCATGCTAAGAATATTATGGGATGATATGAAATATTGCATTACATATGTAATTACTGGGGATGGTCACTAGATGCTTGATAATTCAAATTATGCTAACCAATGAAAGAACACATTCCACACCCAATAGGTTTGAAGTGTATATAAAGTGATTTTTTTTTCACTTTTAAATGTGCCTTCTCACATTGTACCTGTTTGCAAATGTCTTCTTGGTTTAAGTATGTAGCTATCCATCTGTGACCCTCTGAGCCACAGATGATGAGAGCTGCATAAAAGCTTGACAAATAAATCAATCCACAATTCCAATTTTCTGCTTTCCTCTCCTCTTTTTTCAAAGCATTTTATGCAAACTTTAGAATTGTGCCGTAACTGCTTTCCACTAAAACACAGAATATCCAATTTGGAAGGCACCTTGGAAGTCTTGTAGTTCAACCCCGTGTTTCCCCCAAAATAAGACAGGGTCTTATTTTCTTTTCACCCCTGAAATAAGCACTTGGCCTCATTTTCAGGGAGGTCTTATTATTTTTGAGGTGCAGGAGGCAGTGAGCCTGGTTACCTCATGGCTGCTGCTGGGTTGCAATATTTTCAGAGAGGGCTTATTTTAGCGAATGCACTCAAAAGCCCATTCAGGGAGGTCTTATTTTTGGGGAAACAGGGTATAACTATAGCAATAATACTTAAATACACAGATGGCTGGAAACGATGACAAAACAACGCATAGACTTGAAGCCTGAGACATTCCTGGTGGGCATTCCGGGAAACTATAATAAAGGTAACACATATTTAATTTTATATATTCTAACAGCAGCCAGGATCGTATATGCATAACACTGGAAAAAATGTACAAACCCTAACAGATGATAATATAATCAAAAAAATTCTGGAACGTGCAGAAATGGATAGGCTAACTCTAAAAATCAAAGGAAAAAAAAAGATTTGGGGTATTTTGTGACATGGGAACTTTTCTACAAATGATGAGTTGACAGATACCGAGGTTAGATGAGTGGATGTATGTGAAATATGGACTACACGCGAAAGAAAAAAATGATTAGTAAATACTTTGATGGTTATGTAATTGATATTATAATGGAAGATAGTATACTTTTCAATAACAATTGATATTATCGCATATATGTTTATGTGTACATGATTATAATAATTATGACGATGTTTATATTTTGACACGTTGGACACCTAGAAAACACTTTCAATATAGAAATGGAATTTGTGATATAAAACAATAAAAAATATTTAACATTTAAAAATACTTAAGCTTATATAGCACGCTCTGAGCGGTTTATAATGTCAACATACTCCTCCCTCCCCCCAAAAAAACCTGGGTCCCCATTTTACCCACCCTGGAAGAATGGAAGGTTGAGTCCAGTCCATCAGGTTCAAACTCCAGATTGTGGGCAGAGTTTGCCTGCAATACTGAATTCTAACCATTATGTTACAAGGGCTCCTAACTCTACAGAATTTAATCCACAGTCACAGAGGTGGTATTCAGCCAGTTCAGACTGGTTTGGGTAAACTGGTAGCGAAGATCACGGGTAGGCCCATCCACCTGCCCCGGCTCTATGCAGTCCTATTTAGCCACATTTTTATTGCCGGGCTGAAGGCAGTGACGTGCGGTGAGGTTTATGGCTGGTGAGGCTGGTGACGTCATCAGGAAGGCGGGGAATGGGACCACGTGTGCTGGAGGCTCAGGCTGCCTCAGCCTCCAGCACACGTGATCCCATTCTCCGCCTTCCTGAGCGTGCTCCGCCGGCTCGCACTCTGCAGTCCTCGAAAGCGACTGGGGAACGACAAGAACCTTCCTGCCTCTGCTGGACTTTGCACGCTCCTCGTGACTGCATATTGCAGTCGCGAGGAGCGCGCGAAATCCAGCAGAGGCAGGAAGGTTCTCGTCGTTCCCCAGTCGCTTTCGTGCCTTCGTCATCCGGGAGCGCTGACAACATTTCTGCCTCCGCCCTCTGCAGCTCCCGGGCGCGCCCAGACGGAGGTAGCCAGAATGGCGCCGAGGCAGTCCGGCGGGCAAGCGACCAAGGATCAGGCTGCCTCGCTCGCTCTTTTGTCCGCCCGGACCGCCTCGGTGTCACTGTGGCTACATCCATCCGGCCGCGCCCAGGAGCTGCGGAGGGCAGAGGCAGAAATGTTGTCCGCGCTCCCGGATGACGAAGGCATGAAAGCGTCATCCGGGAGCGCCAACAACATTTCTGCCTCCGCAGCTCCTGGGTGCGGACGGACGGATGTATATAATATTATAATATTATATATATATATAGTGCACACGTGCAGTGAACGGGTGGTAAAAGTAAGTGAAACCCGCCGTTGCACAGTCATCAGAGTTGACACTCGTCCACCCGTTTTCACTATTACTAAAAACGATCCTTGGAGACGGCTGTCCGACCTGACTGCTTTACATGCTGTTTCTGTAAATCTCTGCAAATTTTCTGCCTGCAAAACAGAAGAAGGGACTTCCGAGAGACCCTGCAGCCAGATCAAATCCCTGATATTGAATTTTAGTTTAGTTTAGCAATATTTAACCCTGCCTCCCTCTGAGGAGTGAAGTGTTCTGATTTCCTTTAATCGAGAGGCAGATTATGGTTTTCGTGTCTCTGCTTCTATCTCATAATTAAATTCTAGCAGTTAATCAAAGGGAATTATCTTGTCACAGAAAGCCAGATGTAGCTAGGTAAGTAGGTTGGGGGGGGGGAATGTAATTATTAATCTGCTTTTTTTTCCTCCCCTTTAAGCTGAAGTAATGAAGTTCTAAAGAGACACTAACCATGTCCAGTGGCATGCTTTGAAACCTAAAACGATTTACAGGAATTTATCACTAACTTATTATGGAAGGATTCATTGAGTAAAGGATAAGTCTAACTACTTCCCAAAATAAGAAGATACGAACAGGCTTTTGGGTCAAGTTTTAACAACCATATCCACTCAGTATTGGGTTTCTTCCAGGAGTCAAGCAAATATTTTTGGGGTACTCACCAGTAGGAATAGAACAATTATCCTGTTCTGGCCCACCAGAAAAGCTGACAGCAGAGTCGGACAGTGAGGGGATTGGGGAGGAACATGGGCCAGTCATGGAGGCTGGGGAAGACTTGGACGAGGACTCTGCGTCAGAGGCAGAGATGGGGGCCAAGGCCGTCTGGCAGTTCTTAGCTGCCTTCAGAGTTAGACAGCAGTGAGGCAGAGGAACAGCTGGAGCCTGTTCCCAGTGTGTGCATATGCAGGGCTGCCAGAAGAAAAGAATGGCTAAGAAATCAGGGTCACCTTGGGAGTAAAGCCACAGGTGAATGGCCACAGGTGAATGGCCCCTTCCATAGGAAATAAAAGATGAGCGAAAGGGGAGTGGGCTTTGGCAGGAAACAATTCGTTTATTCGGTCGTTAGATTCATTTCAGGAGTATGAAGATCTGTCCGTGAATCTCAGAGACTCTATGCCCAGTCTTTCCTTGCACAGCAATGCGTTTGGAAATATATTGACATAGCAGCTTTCCAAGCTAGATAAGGTCTGTGGTCATCACTTCACCTTTGAAAGACTGTTTGCCAGACCTTTGCTGAATGTGAATGAAAGGAATTCATATTTGTTTAATTAAACGGGTTTTGTCGGGACCAGGAATCTGCTTCATGTTTTTTGGGGGAAGCCCAGGTCAGAGTAGACCTCAGCTTGGCAACCAAATGTAAGTTACTCTACTCTACTGTGCTCCCCATAGCTACTTAGGGTTGTGAAAGTTGGATCTTTAAAAAAACAAGAAAGGAAGAAAATCAACTCCTTTAAACTATGGTGTTGGAGAAGGTTTCTCCGTATTTCTTGGACAGCAAAGGTGACTAACAAGGAGGCATAACGCCAGACATGTCACTGGAAGGAAAAATCACCAAACTGTATCTCACTTATTTTGGCCATATCATGTGGGGAAATTCACTTGAAGTGGTGCAGTGGCCTAGAGGTGGAGCTCTCGCCTCATAATCAGGAGGCTGTGAGTTCGGTCCTAGGTAGAAGCAGACATTTCTCTCTCTGGTCACACTGGGACCATATCTGCTGCACAAAACTCTGCATCGAGAACAGGAAAGGCATCCGGCCAGTAAACGCACAGCTCCATCCAGTTGCCCAGACTCCATCCCGCAAGGGATTACTGGGGCTGTAAAATGAAGATGATGTGAGGAAATTCTCTGGAGAAAGTGATTAAGTTTGGAAGAGTTAGCAGCAAAAGGAGACCAGGCCATAAAAGCACTCGGTGGCTGGACACCATCAAAACTCCAACCAGCCAAAGCATAGAACAACTCAAAGAAGTAGTAGTGCAAGATGGGAAGATGTTTTGAGAGGCCCATAGAATCGCCAACATTCATCGCCAACAAGAATGGGTAACACATCATCATTATAAACAGTCACATTTGAACCATGGTCTCCCAACTTGTCTCT
The DNA here is from genome assembly GCF_964273705.1 of Natrix helvetica. Taxonomy (NCBI): domain Eukaryota; kingdom Metazoa; phylum Chordata; class Lepidosauria; order Squamata; family Natricidae; genus Natrix; species Natrix helvetica. The sequence goes on from NC_138552.1 coordinate 7,820,021, forward strand.
CCCCAACCAAGAACTCTTGATAGACGAAGACATTTTTCAAGTCCATCCAAGTTCATTACCATAATAAAATTTACAGTTTATAAAATTTAGTGCTCTTAATATTCCAGAACAATTGGGGTCCATAGGAAAAAGTACCTATTTGTTTGGAAAAGTAACTTTCCAGATTATTTGAAAAACCGACAGTCCTATCTTCCCGACGCAATAAAGCAAGGAGGCAGGGACACTTACGTATTCCCTGAATTAAAGATGTCCATCTTGTGAGACCAAGAAGAAGGATCTTCTCCATAGTGGCCCCCTCCCTGTGGAACATCATCCCTATGGAGATATGATTGAAGGAGGAGGGGGAGGGGGAGGGGAGGTATACAATACAATAATAATACAATAATACAATACCAGAGTTGGAAGGGACCTTGGAGGTCTTCTAGTCCAACCCCCTGCCTAGGCAGGAAACCCTATACTGTTTCAGACAAACGGCTATCCAACATCTTCTTAAAGACTTCCAGTGTTGGGGCATTCACAACCTCTGGAGGCAAGCTGTTCCACTGATTAATATGTAGAGGAGAAGTACCCATAATTGAAATACCGTATGATTAAAGAAGAAGGTATATGTGGAAGAGGAGGGGGGAGAGGAGGAGGAGGAGGGGAGATGAACGGAAGGAGGAGGAAGAGGAATGGGAGGAGGAGGAAGAGAAAGAGGGGAAAGAGGAGGATGGGGTGGAGGAGGAGGAAAGGGAGGAGGAGGGAGGGGGAGGGGTGGGGAGAAGGAGGAAGGGAAGGAGTAGAAAGACGAGGAGGGGAAGAGGAGGAAGAAGAGGAGGAGGAATGGGAGTGGGAGGAGTGGGAGAGGAAGGAGGAAGAGGGGAAGCAGAAGGATGGGGGGAGGAGAAAGGGCAGGAGGGAAAGGAGGAAGAGGAGAAAGTGGAAGAGGGGAAGGAGGAGGAGGGGAGGAAGGGGAAGAGGGGAAGGAGAAAGAGGAGGAGGGGGAGGAGGAAGAGGAGGAAGATGGGGGAGGAGGGGGAGGAAAGGGGAATGGATGAGGAGGTAGAGGAGGAAGTTTACAGTACGTAGTACATAGTGGAGAAGGAAAATCACCCATGGATGGATTTTGTACTGCTTTATTAAACTACAGGAATTCCACACATGCTCAGACAGGAAATAGATGCTGGTTAAAGAAATAGACCCATCCTGGATAAACTATGCATATTTCATTTCTAAAAACTGTTCTGAAATTATCCTGTTTCAGCTGGAGTTTTAGAACTATGGTAAGAGGTGCAGTGAATTTCCGACCTTTGGCTCAATTGATTTGCCGTGCGATTCCTTCATACGTTAAATCAAAGGTAGGTTTACGATGAAATTCAAGAGACGAGAGAAAGATGCTGTCAGATACTCCCCCCCCCCCCCCGGTGTTGCAGCAAGACAATAGTAGTTTCCACTCAGGTCCTCTCTTTTCAGGCGGGAACAGAGAGGGCCCTGATTGGCTGGAGCGCTGGACAGCTCCCCTTTAAAAAGGGAGCTGCCCGACCAAGCATTCAGTGGATGCCTGCACGTATATCAATAAAGAGCTGTTGTTATCCCTAGCCCTTTGTGGCTTTCATTACCCGATCTAACAGATGCTTTGGTATTAAAAGTAACATGTTGGGATTCAGACGACAGACTCACAAACGGGAAAGTTATATAATGAAAAAGTGACTCTTGAGCAGATTTTTATGAATATAAAACATTTTCATTTTACGGGTAACATGTTCTTATTAAACTCTGTCCGAGAATTGCATAGCAAGTGTCCCAATAGAGTCAGGGACACTGACACGAATTTGTAGTTTTCTATAAATAAATATTTTACGTTTAGATTCACAGCAGACAAGATAGTCAGGAACATACTAACATCATGAGGTAAATCACGGATTATGCAGAGCGCACAGAAGAAGAAAAGGGGGGGAAGGAAATCCCCCTTTACACCCATAGCAACCAATCAAAGCGCAGATTGACCCATGCATGCGCCAGCCCTCTCCAACCAATCAACTCCAACTGTGTGTTCTGTCCCTTGACACATTTTACTGTTCCAGCTGCTAAATTCAATATCCTAACAAACTAATGTATGCAACAGAAACCAAAGGCATCACTTTATCATGCTTTGAATTCTTTAGATAAATTATGAACTGGAATAATTGTTTCTTCCTTTCTTTTCCTTCCCTTTCTACATCAATTCCTTTACCTTTCTTTTCTACTTCCCTTCCTTTTCCTTCCCTTCCCTCCCCTCCCCTGTCCTTCCCTTTCTACTTCCCTTCCTTTTCCTTCCCTCCCCACCCCTCCCCTGTCCTTCCCTTTCTACTTCCCTTCCTTTTCCTTCCCTCCCCTCCCCTGTCCTTCCCTTTCTACTTCCCTTCCTTTTCCTTCCCTCCCCCCCTGCCCTTCCCTTTCTACTTCCCTTCCTTTTCCTTCCCTCCCCCCCTCCCCTGCCCTTCCCTTTCTACTTCCCTTCCTTTCCCTCCCCTCCCCTCCCCTTCCCTTCCCTTTCTACATCACTTCCTTTTCCTTCCCTTCCCTCCCCTTCCCTTCCCTTTCTACGTCACTTCCTTTTCCTTTCCTTTCCCTTCTCTTTCTACTTCCCTTCCCTTTCTACATCACTTCCTTTTCCTTTCCCTTCCCTTCCTACTTTCCTTTCCTTCCCTTTCTACATCACTTCCTTTTCCTTTCCTTTACCTTCCCTTCCCTTTCTTCTTCCTTCCCTTTCCTTTCCTTCCCTTTCTTTCCTTTCCCCCTTTCCTTTTCTCTCTCTTCTCTATCCCTCCTTCCTTCCTTCCTTCCTTCCTTCCTGTTACTTTCACTGGGAATGAACCAGTGGTGGGTTTCAATTTTTTTAGAACCTATTCTGTAGGTGTGGCCTGTTTTTTGGGAGTGGCTTAGTGGTCATTTGACTGGGTGGGAGTGCCTTGGTAGTCATGTGACTGAGTGGGAGTGGCTTGGCAGTTATGTGACTGGGTGGGAGTAGCTTGGCAGTCATATGGCTTGGCAGTTATGTGACTGGGTGTGAGTGGCCAAGTCGATGTCACTGAATTCTTTGCCCCAAAGAATGACCTACAAAAAGAAGACATAAAAAAGGAAATTTATTATTTTGTGCACTTACTACTTAAATAAGAATAAAATAAGTGCACAAAACAATAAAACAGCTACTTACAGAGGAAATATGGCTGTACTTGCCAGTCTTCAACATTACTGACCACCTTACATGCACACTTCCAGCCCCTCTGCCTGTTCTCTCTTCCTGGATTCACTCGAAGTTTTAAAAACTCACAGCCTGTGCCCAGCACACACACTTCCAGCCTCTCTGCCTCTTCCCTCTTCCTGGATTCACTTAGACGTTTTTAAGACTCACAGCCTATGCACATGCACACACTCTTCCACTCTTTTTAAAATGTCTGAGTGAATCCAGGAAGAGGGAAGAGGCAGAGGGGCTGGAAGAGTGTGTTCCTATATTATCTTCCAGCCCATCTACCTCTTCCTGGAGTTCAGGGCCTCCTGACCAACAGGTACAGGAAGGCACGCTAAATGTCACCATCCAGTATGGCCATACCAGTCCGTACCGGTTGAAACCCACCCCTGGAATGAACAAAGGTTTTACAAAACCAATTATAAAAATTTATTTAAGAGCATTTTTGTTCTGTGAAACATTGCATCCAATTAATATCAATTAGCTCCTATTAAATTTAATAGCAGCTGAGTTATTGAGCTTAATTCAATTTCAATACATTTCAATTATGCCCATTCCTAATTATTAACCCTGGTCCCTATCAATTATCCTTAATTAATTTCATTTACTCACAATGCATATTCAGGTAATTCTCCTTTACTGCCAACTGCTTGCTATTAATTTCAGCCAACATCTGTGACCGAGAATGGGCTTCAGAAGAAATAAATGAACCTCTGACAGTATGGATTTGTGATGTTACTGAAAACTCTCTTACCTATGTCCATTCTCTCCTGGTTTCCTGATCGGCTTCAGCTCAAGATTATTACCCTCCATAGATACGGTGCATGCAGAAACACACGATAAGCGTTTTCCTTTGAGGATGAAATTTCAGTCCTATATTTCACACAATATGTTTTATCCCTGAGGGTTTAAAAGCAATCCACCATAATTTTTTATGGAAGAGGACTTGAACGTTTGATCAAAATGGGCACTGATAGAAGCCCCTGACTTCAGTTTTATTCCAGCCAACGACTCATACTTTAAAAAAATTAAATTTATTTATTATTGTCATGTTCATTGCCATATACTACCGTGTTTCCCCAAAAATAAGACCGAGTCTTATATTATAATTTTTTGCTCCAAAAGATGCATTAGGGCTTAGGTTAGGTCTTATTTTGGGGGAAAATACAGTACTAATTGTATCCGTCTGGCTGATGATCTTAACTGGGGCTTAATTTGGGGGGTAGGGCTTATATTGCGAGTATCCTGAAAAATCATGCTCAATTTTATTTTCCAGTTGGGTCTTATTTTCGGAGAAACAGGGTAGTGAGAGAATACAGAAAAAAATTATGAACAACTCACTCCTACCAGTGCATGCCAACTTTTCTCATTTATCAGCTGGAAGACTTAAATCCCAGAAGCTCCCATTGGCACTTGATTAAACATGTCACCTGTCAAAAGCTTAACATTCCACATTGGCTTTCACAGAATAACAGTATACAGCAATGATGGCTAAACTTTTTATCATCGCGCACCCACACACATAATTCAATGTACGTGTGACATGCCCCTGATTCCCCCCACCCTGAAAGCATGGGCATGTGACCCCCCTGTGCTCCCCCTTCCCACCACGAATGCATGTGTGAACCCCCACACGCACCTTATTAGGCCTTCCTGCAGCCTCCTGAGACCAAAAAACGGCACACTGCAGCCTTCAGGCTCTCCCCTCTGCACATGCAGGCCCGACTCCCCCGCACATGTGTGTGCATCTCCTGCATGCAACCCACCCCCCATGCATGCGCAGCAGAGACTTGAAAAACAGCTGGCCAGCAGGTGGCACACAAACATACATGATGGAGCTGAGCTGGGGTGATGGCTTACATGCCTGAAGAGAGGGCTCTGTGCCCCACCTGTGGCAGGCCTGCCATAGGGTTGCCATCATGGGTATAAAGGGTGGGAAGGGACCTTGGAGGTCTTCCAATCCAACCCCCCGCATAACATCTGCTTAACAATTTTAACATCGGTTCCCAATGCAAAGGCAGACAGGTCACTGAATGCCCAGTTCTAGGAAGACATATAAATGAACCTACAAAAAGGTGCCACACTTTGAACTACCACATCAGCAATGGACAATCCTGAATAGGATTCGCAGCTCACACAGCAGTTGCTGGAGTTCTCTGTATAAATGGGACATAATGCCCACTCCTCAGTGTGACTGCGGGATCCCCCATGAAACTGTAGATCACATTGTGATCTATAAGCTGAGGGCATGAGCTGGTCCAGTATCTGATTTCTTTGTTTAATATAAACATTGTGCTTCAATGGTTAGATGGCCTAAATTGGTATTTGAACCTAATTGTCAGAGTCGGTTTAATACAATAATACAATAGCAGAGTTGGAAGGGACCTTGGAGGTCTTCTAGTCCAACCCCAGTGTTGGGGCATTCACAACTTCTGGAGGCAAGCTGTTCCAGTGATTAATTGTTCTCACTGTCAGGAAGTTTCTCTCAGTTCTAAGTTGCTTCTCTCCTTGATTAGTTTCCACCCATTGCTTCTTGTTCTATCCTCAGGTGCCTTGGAAAATAGTTTGACTGACTCTTTTTTGTGGCAGCCCCTGAGATATTGGAACAATGCTATCATGTCTCCCCTAGTCCTTCTTTCTATTAAACTAGACATACCCAGTTCCTGCAACTGTTCTTCATATGTTTTAGTCCCCTAATCCTCTTCGTTGCTCTTCTCTGCACTCTTTCTAGAGTCTCAACATCTTTTCTACATCTTGGCGACCAAAACTGAATGCAGGATTCCAAGTGTGGCCTTACCAAGGCATTATAAAGTGGTATTAACACTTCACATGATCTTGATTCTATCCCTCTGTTTATGTAGCTTAGAACTGTGTTGGCTTTTTTGTCAGCTGCTGCACACGGCTGGCTCATATTTAAATGGTTGTCCACTAGGACTCCAAGATCCCTTTCACAGTTACTACTGTTGAGCAAGGTACCACCTATACTGCACCTGTGCATTTCATTTTTGTTGTCAGGGTTCCATAGCAAACAGAACTCTGAAGCAGGTAGTTTCATCAAAGAATAGCTTTATTGGGTATATGATATTGGCACAAGTTCTGGTGAAAACTGACTCTGGAGTTTCCTGTGGTTTTCACCTAATTAAAAGTAAAAGTTTTTCCCCCTTTCCCAAACAATCAGTCACATGGTCAAATCAAGGTGCCATCCAGTTGCCTAGGGAATGTCACTCCTCCTCTCACTCTGGCCACCTGTGAGAATGTTCTTGGTTCTCAGGAGAAAGTATTTTGCTTTGGCTACAAAACCCTAGCTATCTCTATCCCCCCCCCTCCCTATCCCTCAGCTCCAGTGTGGCAACACTGAATCTTCAAAATGGCTTCAGTCAGGTCAGCTTCAGGACTGACAATAGTATTTGTACTATTAGTATTTGTATTATATTGTATTTATGTTAATATATATTGCTAGTCCATGTATAATATGCCATATGCCAGTATTTGTCAACCTCGGCTATTTTAAGAGGTGTGGACGTCAACTCCCGGAATTCCCCATTCTGCCACGCTGGCTGGGGAATGGAGTGTCATTGGGGCCCCAGCCCCCAACCCAAGGTGAACGGCGAGTGGGCAGCATACGTACTTACCTTTGGTGAGCTGAGCAGAGTGGGCGAGGCATGGAGATGACTAATGAGGCACATAGCTGGACCGCATGGCTAAGCGAAGGAAACATATATAGGGCTGGATTGGGTGGGGTAAGCGTTGGGCAGGTGGGTGGGGCAAGCATTGGGCAGCCAGAGCAGATGAGCATCGAGTGGGTAGGGCGAGGGAGCGACAACTGGGTGACTGGTTCGGGGGTATGGCCAGCCAGAGGTCGCTACCAGTTCAGTGACCCAGGCCAAATTTCCGCTACCATTTCGCACAAACCGGTGTGAACTGTCTGAATACCAGCTCTGGTTGGACTGGAAGACCTCCAAGGTCCTTTCCAACTCTATTATTCTGTGTTCTATGTTCTAAATCCCAACTGCTGTGTTCATAATACACTTTTTCCTCAAATTCACCACATTGTAGCTTAATTTGATAGCCTCATTTCTAGCCAACTGCGCTAAAACTGGTTTACTGCAAAATAGGGAACCACTAAGTGCCCAACTTATTATATGCCTAATGTTCTAACTGAATCAGTTTTCACCAGCACTTAAGGAATCCTGCAGTTGAATTCCCTCACAAGAGAAAACCTCTAAACACAAACAAATTAGAAAGTCTACTCAGCTCCCACTATTAATTACACATATGTATTTTTTTTCAATCCAGGGAGAGATTCAGCCATATTCGCTCTCAAGTTAAAAGCATGTTTTAATTAATGAACTATTTGGGTAGACCAGGTTTTTAACTCAGCTAAGATTTTGGTCGGAGTATACATTAAGCTTTCCAAATCCACTCTTAATCCCAAACTGGATCCAACAGGATTCCAGATAATCGCCATGTTTTTCCAAGGTTTAATGCCCCCAGCCTGGAGATCAGGCCCTCGCTCTGGTAAACCGGCTTATCAAACTGACATTCCTTTCAGAAGTTCAGCAGATGAACTTTTGGCCCTGATCCTTGGCCAACAGGATACAGTATTAAAACATGACTTCTAAAATTTCATAGAAAATCAAGGTCATGCTACATTAACCACACCTTTGGGCACTCAAAAAGGATGCTGGCTAAAAAACAATAAATATAAGCATGCTTTTCCAACAACTTTTTGAGAGGAAAAAAAAATAACGCCCCACCAAATTGTTGAAAAAGGATTAGATTCAGATTCAGAATACAGCTGGAAAGGACCTTGGGGGTTTTCTAGACCAGCGGTCAACAAACTGGTACTCCGTGGACCACTGGTGATCCGCAGAAAAATTATTTGCATTTTTTATATTGCATTAAATCAGGAGTCCTCAAACTACGGCCCCTGGGCCAGATTTGTGCATTGAACGTTTGTATTGCTGCAGAGCATCTCCCCCTTCTGGGTCTTTTTGTGAGTCAGAGGGGGGCAGAAATTCTGACTTGGGGTCTGCTTCATCCTCCTGGTGTGGGGCTTTGGGCAAAGGCTGGAATGAAGTGCCGCTGGTGGCAAAGAGCCAGAGGGCCTTGTTCCAGTGGGACTGCATCATAGAACTGGTTGACCATTTCAGCGCACTGAGCCTCCAGGGGCCGGTCCCTGGACTTGCACTCCCGCAGGTCTTCCCTCTGCTTGGAAAGCCTATGCTCGTAGTCCTCAGTGAGGTGCTTCTACTGAGCCTCCTTCTCGGTCAGATCCAATTTGAACTGAGCTGTTTTGCCAACTCTTTCTCATGGTGGCTGCTTAGCTCCAGCAACTGCTTCCTGTTGGGGCCCTAAGGAGCCCGGGAGGGGAGGGGAGGAGTGGCTGGGAGGGGAAGGGAGGGGTGAGTAGAGGCTGGCGAGGCGCCCCTCAATGTGAGTGTCATCAAGTTGGCCACACCCACCCAGTCACATGACCACCTAGCCACACCCACCCAGCCTGCAGATCATGTTAGTGGTCCTCGGGATTTAAAATTATGAATTTAGTGGTCCCTGAGATCCGAAAGGTTGGTGAGCTGTCCAGCCCCAAGCTCAAGCAGGAGACCCTACACCCCAGGTGGATTGTTATGATTTTGGATTTAAAATGAAAGAAGAACATCATTTTAATGAGGAAGAAGTGTAGCCAGACAAATATGGATGCTTTTAATATAAAATTTTTGATTTCGATGACAACATTTGCAGTTGGTTTGCCATTCTTTAAAAAAAAATCAATCAGAATAGAGCTGGAAGGGACCTTGAAGGTCTTCTAGTCCAACCCCCCTGCTCAAGCAGGAGACCCTACACCAGTGATGGCGAACCTTTTTTGACTCGTGTGCCACAAGTGGGGGGAGCGCAGGGGGGTCGAGTGCGGGCATGCCGCACCCATAATGCAACGCGCGACCACCCCCATTTTACATGGTTTTTTTGCCCTCCCCATGCTCCAGGGGCTTTATAGGAGCCTGGGGCGGGCGAAAAGAGCCTCCCCCGATCCCCCGGAGGCCCTCCGGAGGCTTCAGGGACTGTCCAGAGGCTTCCCTGAAGCCTTCGGAGCACTTAAAACCACCCTCCGAGCAAACCGAAACTCGGAGGGTGGTTTTAAGCGCTCCGAAGGCATCAGGGAAGCCTCGGACGGCCCCTGAAGCCTTCGGAGCACTTAAAACCACCCTCCGAGCAAACCGGAAGTGCTTCCGGGTTGCTCGGAGGGTCATTTTAAGCGCTCCGAAGGCATCAGGGATGTTCCCTGAAGTCTCCGGGGGGGCGGGGGAGGCTCTTTTCGCCCTCCCCAGGCTCCTATAAAGCCTCTGGAGCCTGGGGAAGGCGAAAAATAGCTTTTAAAAAGGTGAACTCAGCTGGCCAGTGCGCGCATGCGCGCTGGCCAGCTGACAGGGCAGCACCTCGCGTGCCCTGACAAATGGCTCCGTGTGCCACTTGTGGCACGCGTGCCATAGGTTCACCATCATGGTTCTATACCATTTCAGACAAGTGGTTGTCTAGTCTCCTCTTTAAAAACTGCAGTGTTGGGGCATTCACAACTTCTGGAGGCAAGCTGTTCCACTGGTTAATTGTCCTTACCTTTAAGAAGTTTCTCCTTAACTCCAGGTCGCTTCTCTCCTTGATTAGTTTCCATCCATTGTTCCTTGTTTTGCCTTCTGGTGTTTTGGAGAATAATTTGACACCCTCTTCTTTGTGGCAGCCTCTCAGATAATGGAACACTTATAATCATGTCATCCTTAGTCCTTCTTTTCATCAGACTAGTCAAACCCAAATCCTGCAGCCATTCACGCTAACATTAAATTAACATGGGGGGAGACATCTCGGCAGAGCAAAATAAAATCACTTTTAAAATGAACTTGGAGAATTCCAGGATGGAAATGTCTGGAGAACGTCAACATTCACGCTGAAATTGTTCTAGCAAGGTCAGACTCTGGGTTTTATAATAGCCATCTGACGCTGGCAAGATGCCAAAAAAAAAAACTCAGAACATGGGCAGCACAGACCTTCTACCAGAGGTGGCATTCAGCTGGCTTGGATCAGTTCGCCCAAACCAGTAGTGGAAATCGTGGGCTCACCCACCCCAGCTCTATGTCGTCCGATTGACAGACATTTTTGTGGCCAGGTACATGCGCGGAAAACATGCATGAGAACAGAGCATATACATGGAAGGCCAGGCGCATATGCACACATTTGAGAACCAGTAGGGAAAGTAAGTGAAAACCACCCCTGCCTTTGACGTAGTCTTGAGGGGGCAGACTGCACATGGCAGTGATGGGTTGCAGGCGGTACGCCCCGATACAGGTGCACCGGAGCCTGCCCGGAGCACTGGATAACATGCCAGTACGATGCTCTGGAGGGACCACCCACCTGCCTGAGCTCCTTACCGGTCTTTTAAGTCTTCGGCGCTTCCGCGCACATGCATGGCACATACAGCACCTGCGCGATCCTCCCCTGAGCAGCTGGAATGTCACGGATTCTCATGGAGGCACTAAGAAGCATATGGATATGGATGCCGCCAGGCCCGTTCCAACCGTACCGGTTGGAACGGGATCCGGAACCCACCACTGGGACATGGGAAGGATTGAAATTACCCCATTGCAGTTTGTCCTTGACATACGACCACAATTGAACCTAAAACTATGGTCAGAGTGGTCCTTAAGTGAGACACCATGTGATACTGGCTCTCCCGTCCTGGTTGTTACATGGAGGTATGGGGTGCCTCAGAGGATACGGGTGTCCCTGGGCTGCTGAACGAATGGTCGTAAGTCAAGAACTATCTGTATAGCATGGTAAATTTGATCTCATGTTCAGCAGCTGGAGGGTTGGGAGATGGTTCACTGACAGATGTTTGAAATAATATTCTTTAATTCCCAGGAGAATTCTTTAAGCTATAAATGGAATAGGCTACTATTGGGTGCTACTAATGGTACGAAACCTGATTTATCTCATATGCTACACACAAACACACAAAGAGATATTCTTCCGGAGTTTAGGTGCCAGTTGGAGACCTGTCTGTTCATTCAAGTGTCCTCAATATTAACATTACCTCCGAATGCTTTTCTCTCTTGCCATAATTTTGTCTCTTGTGTTTTAAAAATGTGTTGCTCAGTTGTGTCTGACTCTTTGCAACCCCAGGAACTGTATCACTCCACGCCCCCTTGTCCTCCACTGCCTCTCAGACTTTGCCCAAATTTCATTTTAATGTATGCTGTTTAACGTACATTTAAAGTGACAATAAAGTTTCTATTCTATTCTATTCTATTCTATATTTTCTCTTCTCTTCTTTTTGACTCTATTCTAGTCTAAATTCATGTTCATTGTGTTGATGACACAATCTAGTCATCTCATCTTCTTCCATCTTCTTCTCCTTTTGCCTTCTCTTCTCTTTGACTCTCTTCTCTTTGACTCTCTTCCATTTCATTCCATTCCAGTCCAGTCCAGTCCAATCCAGTCCATCCCATTCAGTCCAGTCCAGTCCAGTCTAAATTCATGTTTCATTACATTGATGACACAATCTAGTCATCTCATACTCTTCCATCTTCTTCTCCTTTTGCCTTCTCTTCTCTTTAACTCTCTTCTATTCCATTCCATTCCATTCCATTTTTTCTCTTCTATTTTCTTCAACTCTGTTTTATTCTAGTCTAGTTTAGTCTAAATTCATGTTCATTGAATTGATGACACTATCTAACCTTCTCATCCCATCCCCTTCTCCTTTTGCCTTCCACCATTCCCAACATCAGGTCTTTTTCAAGGAGTCTTCTCTTCTCATTAGGTGACCAAAGTATTTGAGGTTCAGCTTCAAGATCCATTCTTCCAAAGAAAAGTCAGGGTTGATTTCCTTTAGGATTGACCGATTGGATCTTCGTGGTCTCTCAAGACTCTTCTCCAGCACCAGGATTCAAAAGCATCAATTCAGTTTGAGGTAGTTTTCTCCCTGGTGTAAACCAGATGCAGCACCTATCTGACTTTGGCTGATCACCCCCAAAAGACCAGGTGGGTTGGGACCCTTTATTTTTATGCAATTAATCCAGTAATCTATTTATATAAAAAGAGCTCTGTGTGTGTATATTCCAGCATAACTCTGGAACGCCACAAGCAATTTCAACCAAACTTGATAGACAAATAATTTACACTCTGGAGACAAATAGTGTGTGGGTAATACACTCCTAATACCCCTCGGTGTGTGTGTTCTGTTAAGATATACAGCCTATTGTACCTTACAGTGACTTCTAGCGCACTGCCGTAAAATGGCTTCTAGTGTACAGCCAGTGATGGGATTCAGACAATTCGCACCACTTCAGGAGAATCAGTTGTTAATTTTCTGAGCAATTTGGTGAACTAGTTGTTGGAAGAAATCATTAGGTCAGAGAACTGGCTGTTAAATTATTTGAATCCCACCACTGTGTACAGTGCAGTGCAGTTGCCATGGTAACGGTTTCACAGTACTCCACAATCCATGGTTCAATACTGGGGAAAATGGTCCTCCGGTGACACACCCACTGTTCAACACAACAGATCCAGAGTGGGAGATTCTTCTCCAACCTCTTATGAAGAAAGATAATGTCTACTGGTTCCTATGAAATTGAACAGAATAACAGAGTTGGAAGGGGCCTTGGGGGTCTTCTAGTCCAACCCCCTGCTCGAGCAGGAGATCCTATACCTTTTCAAACAAACGATTATCCAACATCTTCTTAAAGACTTCCAGTGTTGGGGCATTCACAACTTCTGGAGGCAACTTCTGTTCCACTGATTAATTGTTCTCACTGTCAGGAAATTTCTCCTTAGTTCTAAGTTGCTTCTCTCCTTGATTAGTTTCCACCCATTGCTTCTCGTCCTGCCTTTGTCCAACCTCAACCTGATGCTACCCTTCAGCAGCCAAGCCCGGGACTCACCCTCAGAGCTGGTGCACACAAAACGTATGTTCTTCCACTGTGATGCTGGCATTTGTACCTCCAGACCGGCAGGAAACTATAAACTCCATCTTTTCCCCTTTGGGTGGCTTGTGCTGACTACGTCTTGGTTTGGAGAAGGGGGTGTGTGGGACTCCCTCCCTCTATCTGTTTATATTGCAGGAATTTTTTCCACCCTGTATTTAGAGCTGAAATGCTCCTCCATTGCCTTTGGCAGTGAAAGTCAAGCTCAAGCAAATTACCCCTTGGCTTCAGCCGAGGACTGTATCGGTTACAGTCAACAATTCTGCTTTGGCAAAAGCCAAAAAGAAAAAGAAAACTTGGCACTTTCCCACCCGTCATGTAGCTCGGCTTACATAAAATGAAGAGACCAGTTCCTTTCATATGGGCCAGATTAAAATGGACTGGGGAGGGGAACGGGGGGGGGGGGGAGAGACCGAAGCACCCTGCCCTGAGTTGAAACCTGGATTTCATTACAGCACTGTCTCTTCCACTCTCCGCCCAAGCCGTATGACACATACATGGTGGTATTTCAGTGGCAAGGAAGAAGGTCAGAGTCTGGGAGGGAGGGGGCAGGGAGTTGGACTAGAAGACCTCCGGGGTCCCTTCCAACTCTTTTGTTATTCTGTTGTTATTCTGTGATTCTGTGATTAGAAGGGAGGGAGGGAGGGAGGGAGGGAAGGAGGGAGGGAGAAGAATAGAGGGAAGGGAAGGACATAAACATTTCCCTCCTTCCCCCCATCTCACTCCTATCGTCTTTTCTCCCCCATTAAAAGACTAGATTTCTGCAAATAGCATTGCCAGGCATCCTGGTCCCTTCGAAAAGTTCTAAGGATATTTACCAGATGGGAATCCTAACTGTGCCCAACATAAGTGAATCCTTCAGTAGCCTGACTTCTCCACGGAAAGTGCCAGCCAAAATGAAAATGTCCTGCAATAGAGAACTTGTACGGGGGTATATGTGTGCGTGTGTGAGAGTGTGTGTGTGTGTGTTGCCTTCTGGGTTAATTTAATAACAGGATCCTACACATGCTTCCAAAAGGGGGAGAGGGGGGGAGGGAGGAAGAAGGAGATGGAGGGAGGGAGGAAGAGAGAGACAGAGATTAGGAAGAGGGAGGAAGAGGGAGGAAGAGAGAATGGGAGAGAGGGAGGGAGGAGGGAGATTGAGAGAGAGGAGAGAGGGGGGAGAGGAGAGAGACAGAGGGAGGAAAAGAGAGGGAGAGAGGAGGAGAGACAATTAGAAAGAGAGGTGGAAGGGGCAAGAGGAGGAGGAGAGCAAGGAGAGAGACAGAGGGAGGAAAAGAGAATAGGAGAGAGGGAGGGAGGGAAAGAGAGGGAGAGAGGAGGAGAGACAATTAGAAGGAGAGGGGGAAGGGGCGAGAGGAGGAGGAGAGCAAGGAGAGAGACAGAGGGAGGAAAAGAGAATGGGAGAGAGGGAGGGAGGGAGAGAAAGAGAGGGAGAGAGGAGGAGAGACAATTAGAAAGAGAGGGGAAAGGGAAGAGAGGAGGAGAGAGAGAGGAGACAGAGGGAAGGAGACAGAATGGGAGAGAGAGGGGAGGGAGAGAGAAAGAGAATGAGAGAGATGGGGGGAGAGAAAGGGAGAGAGGGAGGGAGGGAAGGAGAGAAAAAGATTACTCTATTCCAGCAGCTGGATTCCTGGCTACCTCACTAGAGGCTTCTTACTGCCATCTGCTCCTGCTTGTATGTTGTGTAATAGCCAGGTTTATTTACAAGCGTGCATTGTGAAGGCAAGAGGCTTAGGCTCCCTTCCAGACAACAAATGACTTCTGCCACAACAGTCCTCCAGAGAGGTCTCAACCACTAATAGATGATCCTGCTGTATGTTACCTCGAGGATCAGAGGTAGGTTCTCAAAAACAGCACCAAGAAGAAGAGGAGTGTGATCTCTTTGGCCACAAGGAGAAGAAGAACCCTAGGTTAGACCCAACACCTTTTCTTCTTCTTTTAAACCAAACTCTGGCCAGTTTGGCTGAATGGTTGCAAGCCAACAGTCCATTAATTATCCTTATACCCAGTGATGTTCCCTTACATAGAAGCAGACTTGGGAGGAGCTATTGAAGCTGTTGATAGGGCATCCGTAAAGAGGCATGGAGGCCATTCTGGGCACATCATTGCGGCATCGCCCAGTTGGTGCAAACACATGGTTGTGGGGTCCTTGGTGTTCTTGGAGCTTGATAGTTTTCTTGCAGGCGTTTCATGACCCAACTAGGTAACATCATCAGTGCTAGAAGGGTGGGGTTTGTTGAGAGGAGGAGGAGGAGGTGGAGGTAGAAGAGGAAGAGGAAGAGAAAGAGAAAGAGGAGAACTGTAGGGTCCTTGGTGTGCTTGGAGCTTGATTGTTTACTTGCAGGCATTTCATGACCCAGCTAGGTAACATCATCAGTGCTAGAAGAGTGGGGTTTGTTGAGAGGAGGAGGAGGAGGTGGAGGTAGAAGAGGAAAAGGAAGAGAACTGTAGGGTTCTTGGTGTTCTTGGAGCTTGATTGTTTTCTTGCAGGTGTTTCATGACCCAACTAGATAACATCATCAGTGCTAGAAGAATGGGGTTTGTTGAGAGGAGGAGGAGGTGGAGGTAGAAGAGGAAGAGGAAGAGAAAGAGAAAGAGGAGAACTGTAGGGTTCTTGGTGTTCTTGGAGCTTGGTTGTTTTCTTGCAGGCATTTCATGACCCAACTAGGTAACATCATCAGTGCTAGAAGAGTGGGGTTTGTTGAGAGGAGGAGGTGGTGGAGGTAGAAGAGGAAGAGGAAGAGAAAGAGGAGAACTGTAGGGTCTTTGGTTTGCAGGGAGGAGGAGAAAGAGGAGGACTGTTGGATCCTCCCCCTGAGCTTGGTTGTTTTCTTGTATGTGTTTCATCACCCAACTAGGTGACATCATCAGTGCTAGAAATGAGTGGGGTTTGTGCAGGATTGAAAAAATTCAGCAACTGGTTCTGTGCCTGGTTCCTGGGGGGCGTGGCCATGGGGCGTAGCCTAGTTGGCTTCCTGCACCACAGTGGCAGGGGGCATTTTCACCCTCCCCAGGTTCCGGAGGCTTTCCTTGAGCCTCCAGGAGATCAAAAACGGCTTCCTCTGGGCTCCGGAGGCCCTCTTGAGGCTGACAATGGGTCCGTTTCTGGACTTCCGGTACTTCTGGTAGGCCCGTTTTTCATCCTCCCAGAGCTTCCGCGTGGGCCCTGCACAGTGGTGGGTTCTAGATCCCGTTGCAACTGGTACAGTGCAACAGGGCCGGGCGTCTACCACATGAACACACGCAGCGCACATGCCTCCGTGCGCAACATGCACATGCATACTTATCACCCGCAACACCTCCGCAACACTCCAGCTGCTCAGTGGAGCATCACACAGGCACCGTACGCTTTGTGAGCATGTGTGGAACCCCGAAAACCTCAAATACTGGTAAGGAGTCTGGGTGGACCCTCCGGAGCACCGTACAGGAACGGTACCTGATGCTCCCGGCAGGCACCGGTATGCCTGTACCAGGTCATAACCCACCACTAGCCCTGCAGTTGCCTTACCTGGCATGTTGAACAGTCCATGTGGAGACTCCTGGGAGGGGCTGGGCAGGGTGGGTGGGTCAGTTGGTGGTCGTAACTACCTGTTCGGCGAACCAGATAAAAATGAACATCCTGTTCACCTGAACTGGTCCAAATCAGCTGAATCCCACCCCTGGGTTTGTGGCAAGGAAGAAGAGAAGGAGGAGGAGAACTTTGGGTCCTTAGTGCTCTCTGAGTTGGTTGTTTTCTTGCAGGCATTTTATCACCCAACTAGGTAACATCATCGGTGCTAGAAGGGAGTGGGGTTTGTGGCGAGGAAGACGAGGATGAGGACAACTGTTCGGTCCTTGGTGCTCTTTGAGCTTGGTTGTTTTCTCGCAGACGTTTCATCACCCAGCTAGGTAACATGATCAGTGACCATCAGTGCTAGAAGATAGTGGGATTTGCCCTCTGTTTATCCACATTGCTTGCCGTGTCCGTATTGGTGGAAAGTGTCCTTCTTTATTCCTTGGTTAGGCTGCTGTTTGTTTGTTTGGCTGAGTTGATAGTTCCTTGATTGGAGTGTTGTTTACAGCTTGATTGTTGATCTAGTATTAATTGTGGTGTTAATCTCTATTTTTGTAGTGATAAAAGCAAACCAGGGCCACCAAAGAACACGATAATAATAATAATAATAATAATAATAATAATAATAATAATAATAATAATAATAATAATAATAATAATAATATTTAATGCTTCTAGACCGCCCCCTCTCCCGCAAGGGACGATGGTTAGACACCATCAAAGCTGACACCAACCAGAGCATAGAAAAACTCAAAGAAGTCGCGCAAGATCGGGAGATGGGGAGAGATCTGGCCCATAGACTGCTACTTGATGTTAAATAGGTTTTTGGGATGTCTGCAGAGTGCCAAAACTTTTTTTTTTAATTTGCCTCTTCAAAATCTTGGTGTATTTTATACTCCGGTGCGTCTTATACTCCGAAAAATATGCTATGTTTTCAGGGTTGCATTGCTCACTACCATGGTTATATCCTCAGAACCAGACTTCTGTGACCATGAGGTCTATCCTCCTGCTGAATGTAGAAATCCAGATTTAAAGCATCCAGACAAACAGAAAATGTTTAGTCTTCTCTTGAAGGCATTCAGTAAAAAAACGAAGTACCCCTGGGACATCTATGTTCATTAGATTTCCTTTCCAGTATACTTGCTGTTTCTCAACGTTCTTTGAATGTTTTCCTGTTTGTTTGAATTTTGCGTAATATGTCTTGCTCAGATATCCAAACATACAATATCAGGTCTAATCAATACAGACCTCTCATGTTTTAAAAATTGTAATTTGGATGGTGCATCTCTAGAAGTTGTTTATTACTTTTGCAACCATATCATAATGCTTACATTTATTTAGTTTGCAAGTAACTATTATTTCAAGGCACTCTTCTTTTCTCTTCTCCCCTCCTCTCTTCTCCTTCCCTCTCTTCTCCTCCCTCTCCTCCCTTCCCCTCCCTTCCCTCCCCCCTCCTGCCTTCTCCTGGCCTGGCCTGCCCTTCCCAACAGTCTCCTCTCCTCCTCCCTTCTTTTCCCTTCCCTCCCCTCCCCTCTCCCTTCCCTTTTCTCCCTTCCCCTCAAATTGGCCTCCCTTCCTCTCTTCCTTCTTCCCTCCCTGCCTCCTTCCCTCGTTATTTTCTCCCCTCCCTCCTTCCTTTGCCCTTCCTTCCTTCCTTCCATCTCCCTCCCCCTCCTTCTCCCTCCCTCCCCTCCCCTCTCCTCCACTAACACCAGTTTAACATCTGCCCTTCTACACCTGTGTGTTTTTCCTACTTCTTAACTGAAAGACATTGTCTCTATG
This sequence comes from Natrix helvetica, assembly GCF_964273705.1. NCBI lineage: Eukaryota > Metazoa > Chordata > Lepidosauria > Squamata > Natricidae > Natrix > Natrix helvetica. The sequence goes on from NC_138552.1 coordinate 7,838,535, forward strand.
AAATATATCTTTGCTATTTTCATCCCCTTTCTCTAACCCATCACAATCCCACTGCATTTCCTCTCTCTTTCCTCCTACAGTGTTGTCAGGGCTTTGTTAATAGCAGGAGAACATCAGCCCAGCAGAAGGGAATTAATCTTAGGCCAGGACAGGAATGCTAAGAATGTAAACACACAGCTGTTCTTCAAGAAATGGAGGGTGGGGGGGAGAAAAAATAACCTATACAGTTTTCTGCAGAACTGGCTGCAAATGTGTTGTGTCATCTCTTTGCCAGCACAGAGATTCTCACTGTGAGTTAAACATAAGAGCAGAGTTGGAAGGAACTTTGGAGGTCTTCTAGTCCAACCCTCAGCTTAAGCAGAAGATCCAAAACCATTTCAGACAGGTGTATTGTGGCCCACCAGTAGCCAGCAGAGCAGGTGGCAGACTCCGACAGTGAGGAGGTTGGGGAGGAGCATGGGCCAGTCTTGGAGTCTGGGGAAGGCTCTGATGAGACTCAGTGTTGGAGGCAGAGAGGGGGACAGGGCCGTCCGATAGTTACCAGCTGCCTTCGGAGTCGGACATCAGTGGGGCAGAAGAACAGCTGGAGCCTGTTCCCAGTGTGCGTATGTGGGGAGTTGCCAGACGAAGGGAACAGCTAAAGAACAAAGGTCGACACGGGAGTAAGGCCACAGGTGGATGGTGAATGACCCCTCCCAGAGGAAATAAAAGAGGAACGAAAGGGGAGTGGAGTTTGCAGGAGACAATTAGTTCATTCCTGCATTCTTGCCAAGTATTGCGGCATCTGAAAGATACCGGCCTGGCCACTCTCCAAGCCTGATAAAGATCAGTAATTGTAAACTATCTTGAAAGACTGTGGGCCGGAACTTTGCTGGAGAGGAATTCACTGTAAATCAAATAAAAGGGATTTATCGGGACGAGGATACGGCTTTCTGCTGCTGGGGAAGCTTAGGTCAGAAAAAAATGGCTGTCTAATCTCTCCTTAAAAACCTCCAGTGTTGTAACACCGACAAGTTTCTGGCGACAAACTGTTCCACTGATTAATTGTTCACACTCTCAGGAAATTCTACCTGATTTCTAGCTTCACCCTAGCTTTACTTAATACCCACCTACTTATTTGTATCAGGGCTCCATCTCAAACTAATTTTTTATTTTATTTTTTGTTACATATTTTAACTTCTTTTATGAACGAAGTGTTGTCCTGGTTTTCCCCCCTCTTTACATCTTCTATAATGTATATTACAATTTACATCATATTTCCATTTTACATTTCAGTCATCCTATTTTTATTCCATATTCTCCCGCCTAGTTTGAATTTTTTCTTAATATATAAGCAGTATCCTTTTGCCTCTCAAAGTTAATCAAATTTAACACATCATTTCCATCTATTATTCTTTTTTACTGTTAATAATACATATCCTCAAGTCAGGGGTGGGTTCCTGCCAGTTCTAACCTCTTCTATAGAAGAGGTTCCACAAATCTCCAGTGTCGTTTAGAACCGGTTCCAGCTCCCTCCCCCCCTGCCCATCCGCACATCATCAAGATGAAGAGCGAGAGAAGGAATTCTGGGAGTTGAAGTCCACAAGTCTTAAAGCTGTCAAGTTTGAACACCCCTGGAGGTTTTTTTTCTAAAGGGTTAGGCATGTGCTATGCATGTGCTAACTGGGAGGAGAGGGGTGTTAAGTCCTCGAGGCTACAACGCCATTCACTATCATTGCCGGCCCCTGATTGGTTGAGACGCGAGCAGCCAGTTGGCGGGAGAATGCAGCCATTCTATTGGTTCAGCGTCTGACAGCTCTAGTATAAAAGGGCTGTCAGCTGTCAAATGTTGCTGTTTGCCGGGTCGAGGTTTGCCTTACATTTTGCCGTGTTATACTGTTGATAAAGGTTGTGTTGGCTTCAACCTGCCTTGCCTCAGTTCCTGCCTGCCTCGTTCTCCCTACAGAGCAGAGGTTGTTGTGGAATTTCCTGTGATACCCAGCCTAAACAAACAGTTTTCATCCAAATTCATTTTGTACATTTGTAGGAATGGAATTCGAAATGTAAACATTGAATGATATATGTTGTTCCATCTTCAAGCTATCATAAAAATTTTCATTTTTTTTTTATTAAAAGAGTTTTGTACAAACAGATTTTCCCCCTTTTCACCCCCCCCGCCATACAATGTAAATCTCATACAAATGCTATACCCCCCAACCCCCCCACAAAAATTCACATTCAAATATTATACCATATACTTTGCCCCCTCCCCTCCCCCCATCTTAAAGTAAATTACTCATATTGTATCCCCTCTCCTCCCAACAAACACAATATAAATTTCTCTTAGATTAATAATAGCACATTAATCCCATCTTCTAAACTAATTTAACATATATAACTCTTAATATAAATTTCTCCTAAAATAACATTGTTTCATTAATCCCATCTTCTAATTTATTCATACAAATATAGTGCCCCGCCCTCCACTCTAACCCTCCCCACACAAACCCACCCCCCTGACTTCCGCTGTATACCACTCTAACAGTTCCAAACATCCCATATATTATTTACTCTGATCATCTATCAATCTAAACATTCTTACCTAAAGGCTACATAATAACTCCTAGTCTGGTATTTATTCTGTATATAATCAATCCATTTTACCCATTCCTGTGTATAATCCTCCTGTTTCTGAGCTTTTAAAAAAGCTGAAATTTTTGCCATTTCGGCGAACCCCGCCACCTTCTGAATCCATTGATCAATTGTCAGTAAAAAATCTTTTTTCCAATGTTGCGCAATCAACAACCTAGCTGCTGTAACCATATGTAAGGCCAATTTTGTTTCCCCTTTGGTGAAAATTTTCATTTTTGAGGTTTGGGTTTTATTTTTAAAAATGTACGAAGAGTATAGTTTTTGGCAAAGTTTAGCAATATCCGATAGATATTGGTTAGTTGGGGGTGTTTTTTGGAACCCTGGCAGATATATATGAAATAGACTACCGTATTTTTGGAGTATAGGACGCACTGGAGTATAAGACGTACCAAGAGTTTCAAGAGACAATTTTTTAAAAAAAGTTTTTGCACTCTGCAGACCTCCCAAAAACTGCCCGTTTTTTGCAAAACAGGCCCGTTTTTTAGAGTGCTCCTGGGGGCTGGGGAGCAAAAACAAGCAAAGAATGGCCCATTTTTCACTCATTTCTGCCCTCCCCAGCCCCCCAGGAGCACTCTGGAAGTCTCCTAAAGGCTACGCATCGCCTTTTTGCAGAGGGGGCGGGGTTTCGGGAGGCCAAAAATGCTGTATTCAGTGTATAAGACGCACATAGATTTTCACCCTCTTTTTTGAGGGGAAAAAGTTGCATCTTATACTCTGAAAAATATGGTATTTCTAGGGATGTTTCCAGGGGTGGGCTTCAAAAATTGCAGCAACGGGTTCGTTGCCCCTTGCTGGGAGGGTGTGGCCATGGTGGGTGTGGCCTAGTCAGCCTCCTGTACCATGGCAAGGGGGGGACTTTCTTTGAGCCACCAGGAGGGTGAAAACTGCTTCCCCCAGGCTCCAGAGACCCTCCAGCGGCCAGAAAGAGGACCATTTCTGGACTTCCAGAACCTCCAGTAGGCCCATTTCACCCCCTCCCTCAGCCTTTGCACAGGCCCTGCACTTCCTTGGCATGATGAACGGGCCTTGTGGAGACTCCTGGGAGGGGTGGGGCAGAGTGGGAGGGGCCAGACAGGAGTGGGATTTGGGGGGTTCGCCGAACCGTACAGCACCTTCGCTAGAGGATCCCGTGCGAACCCCCACAAGCCCCTAGATGCTTCATGTGAGATCGAAACTCCAATTTTGTTTTCCATTCTGTTTTGGGCAATGTTTCAACAGTAATTCCAACTTCCAGAAACAGGATCCCCCTAAGTTCTTAGGGAATGGGGGGGGGGGAGGGAAACATTATTCGGCTTCGAACCAAAATAAACACAACTCTCCTGGAATGTCTACGTGGAAACAATTTGGATTGGTAGCACAATATCATATTTCTTTTTCTGGAGCTGGGCCAATTAAGAATTCAAGTAGAAGCAATCGCCGCTTTGATCTTTCTTTTTATTTTTGTATTTCTATTCATAAAGTTAAGATACGAACTCCAAAAAAAAAAAAATACCAGAACAAGCCAAAGACATTAAAAATGTGCACTTAAAAAAAACACGTGTGCATAGATTATTCTCCCAGTTGAACACGGATAAATATAAATAAATAATAATAGTTGTTCCCTCCACCCCCACCCCCACTGTGAAACAGGTCCACAGTTACAACTCTGCTTACCCAACCAATTAAACTTGGCATCGATTGGCCTAAAATCACCCAGCTGGTTTTCATGCCTAAGGCTGGAATGGAATGGGAAAATAGAATGGAATGGAGAAATGGAATGGAAAAATGGAACGGAATGGAATGGAACAGAACAGAATAGAATAGAACAGAACAGAACCAGACAGAACAGATTGGAAGGGACCTTGTAGATCATCCAAACCCTCACCCAAGCAGAAGACTCTATACCATTTCTGACAAATGGCAGTCCAATCTCTTCTTGAAAGCTTCCAGTGATGAAACTCCAACAACTTCTGAAGGCAACTTCTGTTCGCAATGTCAGAAAATTTCTCTTTGTTTCTAGATTGAATCTCTCCTTTCCATCCATTATTCCTTGTCCGGCCTTCAGGTGCTTTGGAAAACAGGTTGACCCCCTCCTCTCTGTGGCAGCCCTTCAAATATTGGAAGACTGCCATCCTTTCTCCCCTGGAACTGGGCATGGCTAGTCTAGGGAAGAGAAGGATCAGGGGAGACATGATAGCAGTCTTCCAATATCTAAGGGGAGCTGCAACAGAGAGGAAGGAGTGAAGGGATTTTCCAAGGCACCTGAAGGCCAGACAAGGAATCATGGATGGAAACTGACCAAGGAGAGATTCAACCTGGAAATAAGGAGAAATTTTCTGACAATGAGAACAATCAACCAGTGGAACAGAAGTTGCCTTCAGAAGTTATGGGAGCTTCATCACTGGAGGCTTCCAGGAAGAGATTGGACTGCCATTTGTCAGAAATGGTGTATGGTTTCCTGCTTGGTTAGGGGGTTGGACTAGATGACCTACAAGGTCCCTTCCAACTCTGTTAATCTGAACTTGTTCTGCCAAGTCAAGAAAGACCTAATAGATATATCTGCCCAACGGGCTAACGATGAACTCCCTCAATTTGATTTAGTTTAGTGGTTCATTCCGACTCAACAGTGCAATTAGATGCCCCCAAAAAGTGCAATTTAACGCTTAGAATATTGCCATTCCAAGCTCAGGATCATATTCTCCCATTGGACTTGCCGAAGAGAGACAAAAATTTTTAAAATAAAATAAACTTTTCATAGATCCCTCAAACCCATCAAGCTGAATCGAAGACTCCCAATTGACAATTCCATCAGAATCACTGGTCTAATTTAGAGAGTCAGATTGATTTGGCGCGTCAAATATAAAAAAAAAAGGTTTAAACCGAATCTCCAAATCAAATCTTTGCTTAGCCCTATTGATTCCTCTTAAGCTTCGTAAGCTGATTAAGGCTTAGCAGGTTGGGGGAAATGCAGTCCGTACAGTTACTTTATAGTTCAATATATTATGGAAACCCAGAAAATAGGTCAATTCAATCATCATATTAAATGGGCTGTCTGTGTGAATGCAGCTACTTTGCTTCCTGGCAGAGAATAAATGCATTATATGCCATGATTCCTTGGGAGGAAAGCTGGGACAAAACCTAGAGAACATATTAAAAAGCAGAGCATCATCTTGCCAACTGTTGTGGCCCACCAGCAGAGCTGGCTGCAGATTCGGACAGTGAGGAGGTTGGGGAGGAACATGGGACAGTCCTGAAGTCTGGGGAAGGCTCTGATGAGGGCTCTGCATCGGAGGCAGAGAGGGGGCAAGGGCCGTCTGACAGTTCTCAGCTGCCTTCGGAGTCAGACATAAGTGAGGCAGAAGAACAGCTGGAGCCTGTTCCCAGTGTGCGCATGTACAGAGTTGCCAGATGAAGGGAACTCCTAAAGAACAGGGGTCAACTTGAGAGTAAGGCCACAGGTGGACGATGAATGGCCCCTCCCAAAGGAAATGAAAGAGGAGCGAAAGGGGAGTGGAGTTTGCAGGAGAAAATTAGTTCACTTCATTGTCTTGTGACTCTCCGAGGCTCCTTGCCAAGTTTTGCAGAGATCGGCCTGGCAACTCTCCAAGCCAGATAAGGTCTGTGTGAGCTTAAATCCTCCTTTGAAAAACTTTGCCAGCTGTGAATGAGCAGAATTCACTGTAAATGAATAAAAGGGGTTTTTGTTTCATGCTCTTGGGAAGCTTCGGTCAGAACACCGACAAAGTTCTGTATAGTCAAAGCTATGATTTTCCCAGTAGTGACATATGGCTCTGAGAGTTGGACCATAAGGAAGACTGGGTACTGAAGAATTGATCCTTTCGAATTGTGACTCTGGACAACACTCTTGACAGTCCCTTGGACCTCAAGGAGATCCAATCCCTCAATGCTCAAGAAAATCAGCCCTGACTGGAAGGACAGATGCCGGAGCACAAATATTTTGGCCATCAGACGGGGTCCTTGGTGCTCCCTGTGCTTGCTTGTTTTCTTGCAGACATTTCATTACCCACACTAGGTAACATCATCAGTGCTAGAAGAGAGTGGGGTTTGCAGAGTGAAAGAGGAGAAGGAGGACGACTATGGGGTCCTTGGTGTTCTCTGAGCTTGGCTGTTTTCTTGCAGACGTTTCATTACCCAAACGAGGTAATGTCATCAGTGCTCATGATGACTTTCTCAACCCTGAGGTACACATCTTCTCCTTTATTGATTTGGGCCATTGAACAAGAAGCGTGAACTCATTGGAAAAAGAATGAAACTAGACAAGGAGAACGAGTCAAGACAAGAAACAATGGATGGAAACTAAACAAGGAGAGAAGCAGCCTGGAATTAGGGAGACACTTTCTAACAGTGGGGACAGTTGACCAGTGGAACAAAAGTTGCCTTCAGAAGTTGTATGTGCTTCATGACAGTAGGTTTTTTTAAGAAGAGACTGGACAGTCACTTGTGTATTGGTATAGGATCTCCCGTTGGAGCAGGGAGTTGGACTAGAAGACCTCCAAAGTCACAAAGTCAGAAAATTTATCCTTACTTCTAGATTGGATCTCTCTTTGATGAAAAAGGCAACATCAACCACTATCTAGAACTTCTCAGTAACTCCCACTGAGCTCAGACAAGGTGATTGCTTGCTGGTCCTTGCCCCCAAAATGCTTTTTTTTCAGGAGGCAACTGGTCTTCCTTGCTTTTTCTTTGAAGATGTTTTGCTTCTCATCCTGCAGCCAAGAAGGCTCCACGCCCATTTGCACCACTCAGGATAGAGATAAACCTCCAAGTGGCCTCAATGACCCTCTAAAAGTTCCAAATGACCAGCTGTCTGCAGGGAATATAAATCCTTCCATTCCCCACCATCCTTTCAGAGCTGAAGAAGCTTCTTGGATGAGAAGTGTAGGAAGTTATCACCCAGCCCTCTCCCAGAAAAATGAAATATCCTAGGAAATATTGAAAAGGCAGAATATTATATTTCCCTGGATGTGAAAAGGAAGAAACATGTTTTAAATTGAGAATAGCTCCCTGTAGCTTCCTGCCTCCACCCAAGGGGCCATTAAGAAGGCCAAGCCAGTCCCTTTACATAATAAAGAGTTCTCCAGCTCCAGGAGGATGGGATTAAGGCATGACAATATTGGCACTTTACTCAACTGACCACATGGCATCTGAGAACTCTGAGAATTCAACCAAACCTGGACTCAGCCTAGAGAGTTGCCCCTGCATGGGCCCATGTGAGTCTGACAACCAATCAGAATACATTTCTTACACAGGAACAGGAAACAGAGAGGTGGGACTGAACAGGTTATAAAAAGCCTAGCAAGCCCCTTCCCTTCCCCTCCCTTCTCTTCTTCTCCACCAACATTGAAGCATGTGATCACCTTTTCTGTTCAGGGCTCAAGCCATGCGGTCCTGTCCACCATTAAAACCATCTTTCCAAGCAGCCTCCATGTCTCCAGTGTCTTTTTCCCCACTTGGAGCCGAACCCAGAAGGACATTTCTTTCAACAGAAGCAAAACATCTTCAAAGAAAAGACCAGAAAGTCCAGTTGCCTCTTGAAAAAAGCACCTTTGGGGCTACCAGGATGACTGAGAATCTCCAGAGACTTAACAGATTAACAGGGACCTAATATGTCATCTAGTCCAACTAGACTAGATGACTAGATGGTCAACTAGCTCAAGAAGGAGACCCTACACCATTTCTGACAGATGGCAGTCCAAACTCTTCTTGAAAGTCTCAAGTGATGAAGCCCCCACGACATCCAAAGGCAACTTCTGTTCCATTGGTTGATTGTTCTCACTGTCAAAAAATTTCTCCTTAATTCTAGGTTAAATCTCGGTCAGTTTCCATCCATTATTCCTTGTCTGGCCTTCAGGTGCTTTGGAGAATAGCTTGACCCCTTCCTGTCTGGGGCAGGCCCTTGGATATTGGAAGAGTGCTATCCTGTCTCCCCTGGTCCTTCTCTTCTCTAGACTGGACATGGCCAGTTCCTGCAACCGTTCTTCATAGGTTTTAGTCTTCAGTCCCTTAATCATCTTGGTTGCTCTTCTCTGCACTTTTTCCTAGAGTGTCATCATCTTTTTTTTAAATGCCATGACCAAGACTGGATGTAGTATTCTAGGGGTGGTCTTACTTTATGGAGTGGTATTAGTACCTCACTTGATCTTGATTGTATCCCTCCGTTAATGCAATTTAGGATTGCATTGGCTTTTTTGGCTTCCACTGCACACTGCTGGCTCATATTTAGCTGGTTGTCCACTAAGACTCCAAGATCCCTCTCACAGTTACTACTATTAAGCCAGGTTTCACCCAGTCTGCATGTCTACTTTTGGTTTTTCTTGCCTAAGTGTAAGACATTATGTTTCTCTGCACTGAATTTCATTTCGCTGGTCCTTACGATCAGCCGATTCGAATCCTGTCTTTCTCGCAGCCGAAGCTCTCCCCTGCCAAAACAACAAGCCAGGAAGCGCGCGAGAGTTGTCTGAATGTGACAAAGAATGTGCAAAAGGACTCCCAAGCTTATATATGTGTGTTGACCTTTCTGTGGTGGGAGGGAAAGAGGCATTGAAAAGGCATTTGCTAAACTCAGCCATGAATATTCAAAGAATGCCTTCCGCCAGTTCTTGTCCCCGTTCCAAGTCCGAAATCTTTGCAAAATTCTCTCCTTGGGGGAGAGTGGGGGCACCCCAGGGAGCACGATCTATTCAGCTCACCCCCTCAATGCCTTTCGAACGAGCCGCTGTTTTCTTTTTTCTTTTTCCTTGCAGGCACACATTATTCGTGGCCTCTTTTTGAAAAAAAAAAAAAAAGGCAGAGATTGTCTCCTATTGATTCTGTTCAGTAGCCAGCCCCTTTTCTTACCCTGGCTTCAATCCAATGCTTGTTTGAATAGGTTTCCTTTTTAAAATTTTTAGCAGGGCTTCTTCCAGAGAAGGGGGAGAAGAAGGGGGAAGGCTGATGCTTTAGAGAGATGCCACCCTCGTGCAACGGTCGGTGCTGAATTTTAGTTTCAGAAAACGGGGGAGGCGGGAGGGGGGATAAAGAAGAGGAACTATTGATGTTCATAATAGACTTTTGGAAGTGCTATTACTGGCTGGATAACAGCTAAGAGTCGTTTGCAGGTCTTGGTGGTTGGTTTTATTCCTCCTCCGGCGTCTGTTTTTAAAAGCGGATGATTTAAGGGTTGGCTCCCTCTATGGCTTTGGTTCGAAGGTCTGCCCAATATGTAAGCATTCACTCACTTGGCATTTGAGGTCCTGGGGCAAATGGGGGATCACATGCTTCCAGATGTTGGGTGAAGAGGAAAAAAGAGGCAGAGATGCTGAAAGTCCCTGGTTTTATGCCCTCTCTGGCCTTTGATCTTGAGCTTGTATTAAGACTCCCATGGGGCCAAGCAGGGGCATCTCTCTAGGCTGTGCTTTGAGTCCAGGTTTGGTTGAGCATTGCTTCTTCCCAGGTGCCCTGTGGTGAGATGGGTAAAGGGCTAATACTTTCATCTCTTAACCCCATCACCCTGGAGCTGAAGGGGGGAGATCTTTATTATGTAGAATAGACTGGCTCAGGCCCTTTAATGGCCCATTGACAAAGGCGGGGGCCATTAAGAATGAGTCTATTTCCTGCTTAAAACATGTTTCTCCATTTCTGATCCAGGGAAATATAATATTCTGCCTTCTCAATATTTCCCAGGATATTTCATTTTTCTAGGAGAGGGGTATTTTTAAACTTCCTACAGTTTTTAAGCTGGGGAGGGGGAATTGAGCGCACCAAGTCTGGGAAAGGGGAAAAATTGAAATTAGTAGAAGGAATAAAATTTGTTGGAATTTGTCTGTAAAGATCACACATGTCTGGGATGAAAGACACACGGGAAGGAACCTTCCGTTTTTGCCTTTTGGCATTTTTTCTTCCATAACTAAGCATGAGAGAGATGTGTTTTTTTTTTCAGACTTGTCCACTTGAAGATTTGTGCACCAACTCCCAGGACGCTGGCTAGCTGGGGACTTCTGGGAATTGAAGTCTACACACCTTAAACCAGTTACATTTGTTGGAAGAAATGTCCTTCTGGGTTCCAAGTGGGGAAAAAGACACTGGAAACATGGAGGCTGCTTGGAAAGATGATTTTAATGGTGGACAGGACCACATGGTTTGAGGTCCTGGGGGAAAACGTGATCACATCCTTCAAGATGTTGGGTGAAGAAGAAAAAGAAAAAAGAAGGGGTTTGCTGAGAGTTCCTGAGTTTTTTATATTCTCTGATCTGCTCATACATATACATATTGTATACATTATTATCATTATCAATTATTTATTTAACTACATCTATTGTCACTAAATTTCACTAAGTTTAACTAGTTTTAAATTATACACTTCCATCTATCAACCTTATGATTCTTGATGAATGTATCTTTTCTTTTATGTACATTGAGAGCATATGCACCAAAGACAAATTCCTTGTGTGTCCAATTACACTTGGCCAATAAAGAATTCTATTCTATTCTATTCTATTCTATTCTATTCTATTCTATTCTATTCTATAAGACCTCCAAGGTCCCGCTCAACTCTGTCATTCCATTATGCCTTCTCCACCACTGTTTTCCAAATTTCGCAACATCTTGATAGCAATAGCAATAGCACCTAGGCTTACTCTATATACTGCTTTACAGTGCTTTACAGCCCTCTCTGAGTAGTTTACAGAGTCCGCATATGGCCTCCAACAAGCTGGGTCCTCATTTTACCGACCTCAGAAGGATGGAAGGCTGAGTCAACCTTGAGCCAGTCAGGATCGAACTCCTGGCAGTGGGCAGAGTTAGCCTGCAATGCTGCATTCTAACCACTTTGCAAGCTTGCCTTCAGAAGTTGTGGGAGCTTCATCATGGAAGGCTTTAAAGAAGAGACTGGACTGCCCTCTGTCAGAAATGGTGTAGGGTCTTTTGCTTGAGTGGGGGGGGCTGGACTAGATGACCTATAACAGTGATGGCGAACCTATGGCACGCGTGCCACAGATGGCACACGAAGCCATTTGTCAGGGCACGCGAGGCGCTGCCCTGTCAGCTGGCCAGCGCACATGCGCACGCTGGCCAGCTGAGTTCACCTTTTTTAAAGCCATTTTTCGCCCTCCCCAGGCTCCAGAGGCTTTATAGGAGCCTGGGGAGGGCGAAAAGAGCCTCCTCCGCCCCTCTGGAGGCTTCAGGGACCATCCGGAGGCTTCCCTGATGCTTTCGGAGTGCTTAAAATGACCCTCCGAGCAACCTGGAAGTCACTTCCGGTTTGCTTGGAGGATCCTTTTGAGTGCTCCAAAGGCTTCAGGGAAGCCTCCGGATGGTCCCTGAAGCCTCCGGGGGGGCGGAGGAGGCTCTTTTCGCCCTCCCCAGGCTCCTATAAAGCCTCTGGAGCCTGGGGAGGGTGAAAAAAGCATGTAAAAATGGGGGGGGGTCGCGCGTTGTGCGTGCATGCGCACTAGGGGGTCACGCGTTGCATTATAGGTGTGGCACGCCTGCACACGAGCCCCCTGCGCTCCCCCCACTTGTGGCACGCGAGCCAAAAAAGGTTCGCCATCGCTGACCTATAAGGTCCCTTCCAACTCTGTTAATCTGTTAATGATCAATTCTTCTCACTGTTGGGAAATTCATCCTTAGTTCCAGGTTGGATCTCCCTCTGACAAGCTTCCACCCATTTCTTCTTGAGCCAACCAAGTTTCAACTTCAAGTTCAAAGTGTTTTGTCACCACTTCTCAGCACCCCATAAATAACATCTACGTATAGTTCTTCTCCAAGTGGATGAGCAGAGGTTCTAAGACACTGCACTTTCAGACAAAGTTTGTAAGATGACAGTTGTGGTGGAAGAGGACTGTGGGGCCCTTGTGCTCTCTGTGCCTGCTTGTATTCTTGCAGATATTTCATTATCCAAACTAAGTAACATCATCAGTGAAAGAGAAATCCAACCTAGAAGTAAGAAGAAATTTTCTGTCAGTGAGAAAAATTAATCAATGCAATAGTTTGCCTCCTTAGTTGTGGGCGCACCATCGCTGGGGGTTTTCAAAAGACTGGACAACCATTTGACCAAGATGATATAAGGTCCCCTGCCTTACAGATACAGATTAACAGAGTTGGAGAGGACCTTAAAGCCCCCCCCCCGCTCAAGCAGGAGACCTTACACCATTTCTGACGGATGGCAGTCCAATCTCTTTTTGAAAGCCTCAAGTGATGAAGCTCCTACAATCTCTGAAGGTAACTTCTGTTCCATTGGTTGATTGTTCTCACTGTCAGAAAGTTCCTCTTTATTTCCAGATTGAATCTCTCCTTGGTCAGTTTCCTTCCATTATTCCTTATCTGGCCTTCAGGTACCTTGGAAAATAGCTTGACCCCCTCCTCTCTGTGGCAGCCCCTCAAATGGTTGCAGGAACTGGGTATGTTTAGCTTAAGAGAAAGAAGGACTAGGGGAGACATGATAGCATTGTTCCAATATCTCAGGGATTGCCACAAAGAAGAGGGAGTCAAACTATTCTCCAAGGCACCTGAGGGTAGAACAAGAAGCAATGGGTGGAAACTAATCAAGGAGAGAAGCAACTTAGAACTGAGGAGAAATTTCCTGACAGTGAGAACAATTAATCAGTGGAACAGCTTGCCTCCAGAAGTTGTGAATGCCCCAACACTGGAAGTCTTTAAGAAGATGTTGGATGGCCATTTGCCTGGAACGGTATAGGGTTTCCTGCCTGGGCAGGGGGTTGGACTAGAAGACCTCCAAGGTCCCTTCCAACTCTACTATTGTATTGTATTGTATTGTATTGTATTGTATTGTATTGTATTGTAAATATTGGAAGACTGCTATCATGTCTCCTCTGGTCCTTCTCTTCACTAGACTAGCCATGCCTTGAGCAGGGGTTGGACTAGGTGGCCCCTAGCCTTGTGATTCTATGTTCTAATTTTGGGAACAGGTTTAACGTGCTCCAAACCATGTATTTGCCAACTCTTTTTCATACAGTGGTGTATTTTTAGGACCTGAAAACAACGTTTCTTGCTTTTCAGAAATGACCCTTACAAGGGTGTTAGAGAAAGAACAAAGCTGACACTCAGGAGGACATATTGGTCTTCTGACAAGGCCCATGAAAGAGGAATAAAACAGACAGCAGCCGTAGGACAAACAGTCAAAGCCAGAAAATGTTCTGGGCAGATAATCTATCTTGAGCTGTGAGTGACCTTTTTGATAACAGCCATCAGCAAACTTCACCGCTGAGTGTGTGAGACATGCTTTAGGTCTCCAAACAAGGCTGACAGGTCTTCAGCAACAGGAAAGGGGCTTTGAACAAATTCTGCTCAGCTTCCTGATGGGAGTAAATTGAGGTATTTTGTTTCCAGATGGAGCTGGCCCAATGGATATCACCCAGAACATGTTCCTGTCTACATTCATCCTTCCTTAATGGCAGGGCTGGTGATGACAAGAATCCATGTTGCAGGTAGATGGAAGTTTCACAAAGAGACTCTTCTGTCTTGAGAAAGAAAGAAAGAAAGAAAGAGAGAGAGAGAGAGAGAGAGAGAGAGAGAGAGAGAGAAGGAAAAATAAAGGAAGGAAGGAAAGAAAGAAAGAAGAGGAGAAACAAAAGAAGAAAAATAATAGAAAGAAAGGGAGAGGGAGAGAAATAAATAAATAGAAAGAAGCAGAAAGAGAGGGAGGAGGAGAAAGAAAGGAAGGAAGGAAGGAAGGAAGGAAGGAAGGGAGAGAGAAATAAATAGAAAGAAAAAAGAAAGAAACAGAAAGAGAGGAGGAGAAAGACAGAGAGAAAGAAAAATAAAAGGAAAGACAGAAAGAAAGAAAGAAAGAAAGAAAGAAAGAAAGAAAGAAAGAAAGAAAGAAAGAAAGAAAGAAAGAAAAAGAGAGAGAAAGAAAGAAAAATAAAGGAAGGAAGAAAAGAAAGAAAGAAAAAGAAGAGGAGAAACAAGAAAAGGAAAATAAATAGAAAGAAAGAGGGATAGGGAGAGAAACAAATAAACAAATAGAAACAGAAAGAGATGGAGGAGGAGAAAAAAGAAAGGAAGGAAGGATGGAAGAGAGAAATAAATAGAAAGGAAAAAAGAAAGAAACAGAAAGAGAGAAGAAAGAGAGAAAGGAAGAAAAATAAAGGATAGACAGACAGACAGACAGACAGACAGACAGACAGACAATGGAAAATTATACTTGGAGTTGTGGATGATTGAAAATTTTATGGTTAACGAAAAGTAGAAATGTGTAATATGAATTAATGGGAATTTTTTTGACTTAATCCTTATTCTTATTTCTTAGAGATTGGTGATATAATTTTATAAAGACTTATTGTTACCTAGGAGAACAGCTTGACTCCCTCTTCTTTGTGGCAGCCCCTGATATATTGGAACATACTATCATGTCTCCCCTGGTCCTTCTTTTCATTAAACTAGACCAGAGGTCAGCAACCTATGGCTTCAGAGCCACATGTTCTTAACAAGCTTCTTCACAAGTTTCCATTCATTACTTCTCATTCTGCCCTCTGCTGCTTTGAAGATGTTTCATGACCCAACTGGGTAATATAGTTGGTAACACATCTCTAGCACTGATGATATTACCTAGTTGGGTCATGAAACATCTGCAAGAAAACCACCAAGCTCAGAGAGCACTAAGGATCCCACAGTCCTCTTCTTCCTCCTCCTCTTCCTCCTCCTCCTCCTCCCTGCAAACCCCACTCACTTCTAGAACTGATGATGTTGCCTAGCTGGGTTATGAAACATCTGCAAGAAAACCTTCAAGCTCAGAGAGTACTAAGGACCCCAGAATTCAATCCTGAGCTGCAAAATTTCTCTTCTATTGGTACCTACTGTTCTGGCCAGCTTAATCTACCTGAGAAAGCCTTAGCAAGACCACACTTAGAATGCTAAAAGATAGAAAGAATAGTTACAGGAACTGGTTATGTTTAGTCTAATGAAAAGAAGGACTAAGGGAGACATCATAGCAGTGTTCCAATATTTGAAGGGCTCCTACAAAGTTGAGGGGATCAACTTATTTTCCAAAGCACCAGAAGGAATGTATGGAAATTAACCAAGGAAAGACCACACCTAGAGTACTGCATCCAGTTTTGGTCACCACAATGTAAAAAAAGATGTTGAGACTCTAGAAAAAGTGCAGAGAAGAGCAACCGGGATGATTAGGGGACTGGAGGCTAAAACATATGAAGAATGATTATAGGAACTGGGCCTGGCTAGTCTAGTGAAGAGAAGGACCAGGGGAGACATGATAGCAGTGTTCCAATATTTGAGGGGTTGCCACAAAGAAGAGGGAGTCAAACTGTTCTCCAAGGCACCTGAAGTCCAGGCAAAGAATAATGGATGGAAACTGATCTAGGAGAGATTCAACCTAGAAATAAGGATACATTTTCTGACAGCGAGAACAATCAACCATTGGAATAGCTTGTCTTTGGAAGTTGTGGGAGCTTCATCACTTGAGACTTTCAAGAAGAGGTTGGACTGCCATTTGTCAGATATGGTCTAGGATCTCCTGCTTGCGCAGGGTGTTGGACTCACTAGATGATCTACAAGGTCCCTTCCAACTCGGTTAATCTGTTAAAGAAGCTAAGGAGAAAATTCCTAACGGTGACAGCAATTAACCACTGGAATGCCATGTGTCTGAAATGGTATAGCCCCTATACTGTATGTTCTGTCTTGTGATTCTAATGAATATGCAGACACAGGCTTGGCTGTCTGCCACAACTAATGACAGAGATAAAGCCACCCCTTGGCTAGGAGCCTAGAACACTATCTTCAAGAAACCAAGATTAGACTTATGGAATGCTTTCTCAATGGCTAGTAAAGTGGACTGTTGTTTCCTGCAAAGATTCCCCTCCCGTCGCTCCACCTATAAGCTCTTTGGGAGGGGCCACAACAGTAGCCACCTGTCCCTATTTCCTTCTATGACGTCTTCTCCACAACTGCTCCCTTCTCTTCTCAGCTCCACGCACACACCTATCAGGGACAACCTCCTCTGTTCCTCCACACTGCTCCCTGACTCAGATGCCACCTGGTGGCCAACAGGCCTCTCTAGTCCCTGCTCTGACTCCAAACACCCTCCAGAGTCTTCTTCATCCTCCAGAGCAGTCCCATAATAGTCATCGCTGTCAGAGTCCACCAACAGCTCAGCCGGCCGCTGCTGGGCCACAACACTATACTATAGGGTCTCCTTCTTGAGCAGGGGGTTGGACTTGAAGACCTCCAAGGTCCCTTCCAATTCTATCATCAGCATTCCAAATAGCACCCAAAAGTAAATCAGAGTCCAAGGCAAAGTATTACTCAAAGTTCCAATTCATTAAGAGAGTGATGTTGGCACATCTGGAAAAACCCGAATCTGAAAGCTTCCTGGTTTTCCCCACCCAGTTAAAAGTTCAAGATCTCTCCCCCACACCCACAAGTCCATCCCATGGTCCAATCTCCCACTGCCATGCTGGCAGTTCCACCCATTCAGTTCCGGGTCAGGTAAAGAGGTACAAAGACAAAGGATGACCTTGGCTTTCTAGAAAGAATTTTGTTATGGCTACATATCATCTATCTCCGCACAATCCCCCCTCCCGTTTTCCCACAATAGAAAATGCATAGTAGAATAATAGAAAGTGTGGAAGGCCAAAGATCCAAAAGAAAAGATGGCTACATCAAAGATGACACCATGTTCTTCCTTGATCAGAGAGAGAGAAAGGGGAACTGGGCCAAGGTCACCTATCTGGCATTGTGCTAAGGCAGGACAAAATGGGGCTGTCCCCTGATTATCAGCCTTCAAAGGACTGAAGGTGCAAAATTAAATGAACTTCAATTTCATTTCCTATTGAGGACAGCCAATAGCCCTGGAATGTCTTATTTGCTAACCAATGCTAGGATGGAAACGCCGATGAACATCTCATTCCGGTAATGCAGAGCTGGTTACTACGATATCGATTTGTTTTCAAACCCACCCCCCTCCCCATCCTGTTGGCACTACACGCCAAGAGACAGGATGTTAGACTTGACGGAATAAATGGACTGCTATATTTCCTGGAGCTCAAGATCAATAGACCTTCATATCTGGAAATTTTCCTGTCAGGAGACAAAAATGATGAGTCTTTTCTTGAGGACACGGTGGCACTTATTCAGGGAAACCATCACCGGGGCTGAAAGACAAAATGCCGAATTCAAATAAGGATGTTCTTTCAGAAGGAATTAAGTTCTTACTCATGAATTGAGATTCCCTCAGCTTAGTCTGGTGTTATGAATTAACAAGATGGCGATCTGGAATATCTTTTTTCATCGGGAAAATGTTCAAAGGCTGTTTCCAGCCAACTGTGAAGGCCCTTTAGCCAGGAAGGGCTAAAATAAAACTTAATAGAAATGTGATAACTGGAATATTGTTAGCCTTTGATGAAGTGATGGTTTAATAACTGTATATTCCATGCCTGAAATATCTTAGCTGTGGAGCCCTTGGTGCTCTCTAAGTTTGGCTGTTTTCTTGCATACATTTCCTTACCCAACTAGGTAACCTCATCAGTGCTAGGGAGTGGGTGGGTTTGCTCCTTGTTTATATATAAGTATCAGTGGTGGGATTAAAAAAATTTTTTACTACCGATTCTGTGAGCATGGCTTATTGGGTGTGGCATGTTAATCTCCATTCCCTCCCCACTCCCGGGTAAGGATACTGTAAAGAAGAATACTGTAAAATCTCCATTCCCTTCCACTCCAGGGGAAGGATACTGCAAAATCCCCATTTCCTCCCAATCATCTGGGAGGCAGAGAATAGATGGGGGTGAGGCAAGTCAGAGGTGGTACTCACCGGTTCTCCGAACTACTCAAAATTTCCGCTACTAGCTCTCCAGAACTGGTCAGAACCTGCTGGATATCACCTCTGGTAAGTATCTTGCCCTGTCAGTATTAGTGGGAGCAAGACTTTACTTCTTGTACACAACAGTCTAATTAAGGAACTGCCAAGAAGAAAACACTCCTTACCAGCATTGATGATGTTACCTAGTTAGGTAATGAAATGTCTGCAAGGAAACAGCCAAGCTCAGAAAGCACCAGGGACCTACAGTCCTCCTCCTCCTCCTTCTCCCACTCCCACTCCCATTCTCCTTCTCCTCCATTCCACAAATCCCCTTCCCTTCTAGCAGGATGGTGTAATTCAATGTGAAGGAAACGATACGATACGATACGATACGATACGATACGATACGATACGATACGATACAATACAATACAATACAATACAATACAATACAATACTAGAGTTGGAAGGGACCTTGGAGGTCTTCTAGTCCAACCCGCTGCCTAGGCAGGAAACCCTATACTGTTTCAGACAGATGGCTATCCAACATCTTCTTAAAGACTTCCAGTGTTGGGGCATTCACAACTTCTGGAGGCAACTTCTGTTCCACTGATTAATTGTTCCAACTGTCAGGAAGTTTCTCCTCAGTTCTAAGTTGCTTCTCTCCTTGATTAATTTCCACCCATTGCTTCTTGTTCTACCCTCAGGTGCCTTGGAGAATAGTTTGACTCCCTCTTCTTTGTGGCAACCCCTGAGATATTGGAAGACTGCTATCATGTCTCCCCTAGTCCTTCTTTTCATTAAACTAGACATACCCTGTTCCTGCAACCGTTCTTCATATGTTTTAGTCTCCAGTCCCCTCATCATCTTTGTTGCTCTTCTCTGCACTCTTTCTAGAATCTCCACATCTTTTCTACATCGTGGCGACCAGAACTGAATGCAGTATTCCAAGTGTAGCCTTACCAAGGCATTATAATGTCACCTAGTTGGATGTCACCTAGTTGGCATTATAATGTCACCTAGTTGGATAATGAAACCTTTGCAAGAAAGCAGTCAAGCTCAGAAGGCACAAGAAACTCCTCCAGTAATGGAGCACTCACAACATCTGAAGCTCTTCCATTGGTTGAGTGCACTCACCATTGGGAAATTTCTCCTTAATTCTAGATTGCTTCTCTCCTTGATTAGTTTCCGTCATTGCTTCTTGACTTGCCTATTGGTGCTTTGGAAAATAATTTGACCCCCTTGACTTTGTAGGAGCCCCTCAAATATTAGAACATGGCTATCATGTTTTCCCTAATCCTTCTTTTCATTAGACTAGACATACTCAATTCTTACAACCGTTCTTTGTATGTTTTAGCCTTCCGTCCCCTCATCATCTTCGTTGTTTTCTTCTCTGCACTCTTTCCAGAGTCTCAACATCTTTTTTACATTGTGGTGACCAGAACTGGATGCAGTAATCCAGGTGTGGCCTTACTAAGGCTTTATAAAAGCAGTACTAGAACTTCATGTGATCTTGAGTCTGTCCCTCTATTAATGCAGCCTAGGATTGTATTTGGCTTTTTTGGCTGCTTCCTCATACTGTTGGCTCATATTTAAATGATCGTCCAATAGGGCTCCAAGATCCCTCTCGCAGTTACTAGCATTAAGCCTAGTCCATACTATGCAGTTGGTTTTTTCTTGCCTAAGTATAAAACCTTCCTTTTATCTATGTCAGACTTCTGCTCAGCTCCAGAATTGAATGGGGAGGGCTTCCGTTTAGGAAGAGCCTTTGTGGCTCTTTGAGTGTTTAAAGTTCCCGCCCCCTGATCTACACTAAATTCCATTTTGTTAAATAGAGCCCTGTATTCAAGTCTGTCAAGTCTTTACTTAGAACGGTTTCCATCCTGTTATTTAATAATTGAATATTATTTCAATAACAACATTTGGCTATCCCAGGTCCCTGGAAAAGCCTAGATAGGTGGATAAAAATGCTAAATCCAGTCTAAATATCTGACAGGCAACCAACTATAATAATCATGGCATTTAACATTTTAAAATGGCAGAAAGAACATGAAGGATGATCTTGTACTGTCTTTAAGAGCTGAAAAATCAGCTCTTGAAAGGAAAACAGTCCACCGCACAGATCAATTCTGACAGCTGATCAATTCCTTGCATTCATTTTTATTGTGAATAACATTAAAAAGCAAACAACCCCCTGCTCCGCACAGAATTACAGGGAAGAACGATACATCTGCTCCTTCTTGAAATTTCAGATGAATTGGAAAAATATATATATATTTCATCCCAAATTCCTCCAACCTCTCTTTTTAAAAAAAAAAAAAAAAGATTAACTTTCTCACCCAAATTGTATTTTAAACTCAAGTATTTATTCTTGGGATAAATCTGGCAGTGAATTAACATCAATAATGGATGGTTTGCATAGTAATTTATGAATAGGATTGTTAAAAAAGGTCATCACAAAGCCAATTTTAGGTACTTAAGGCACTGATTTATCAAAGGTATACAGGTAATTGTCAAGAGTGGTGCAGTGGCCTAGAGGTGGCGCTCTCGGCTCACAACCACGAGTTCTATGAGTTCGATCCTAGGTAGAGGCAGATAATTCTCTCTCTGGTCACATTGAGAATATATCTGCTGAAGAAAACTCCTCATTGGCGACAGGAAGGGCATCTGGACAGTAAACACTCAGCTCCACTCAATTGCCAGCAACTCCACCCCAATGCAAAGGATTGCATGGTCATTAAAAGACACCAAAAAATACAGGTATTCCTCAACTTATGACCACAACTGAGCCGGAAAATATTCATTGCTAAGTAAGACAGTTGTTAAATGACTTTTGCTCCATTTAATGACCTTTTTTGATACAGTTGTTAAATCAGTCACTGCAGTCGTTAAGTTACTGAGTTGGTTGTTAAGGGAATCCTACTTCCCCCAGAAAGTCACAAAAGGGGATCCCGGAACTGTCCTAAATATGAGTCACCTACCAATCATCTGAATTTTGATCACGTGGCCATGGGGATGCTGCAGTGGTCGTAAGTGTGAAAAATGGTCACAAGTCACTTTTTCCAGTGCCGTTGTAACTTCGGTCACTAAATGAACTGTTGTAAGTCAAGGACTACCTGCATGCCACTGAATCTTAATTGACTTGTAAGGTAAAGGTAAAGGTTGCTCTCGCACATATGTGCTAGTCATTGCTAGACTATGTGCTGGACTCTAGGGGGCAGTGCTCATCTCCGTTTCAAAGCCAAAGAGTCAGTGCTACCCGAAGACGTCTCCGTGGTCATGTGGCCGGCATGACTCAATGTCAAAGGCGCACAGAATGCTGTTCCCTTCCCGCCAAAGGTGGTTCTTATTTTTCTACTTGCATTTTTACGTCCTTTCGAAATGCTAGGTTGGCAGAAAGTGGGACAAGTCATGGGAGCTCACTCCGTTACAGGCACTAGGGATTCGAACCACCGAACTGCCAACCTTTCTGGTCGACAAGCTCAGCAACTTAGCCACTGAGCTAATCCCTCTGATTATAAACAGCATTAAATGAGGGAGCAACCTTCAGAATTTGAAATCTGGGTCAAAATCCCTTATAAGTTTGTTTAGTCGTAAATCGAGGACTACTTGTACTTTGAACTTCAATTTGTACAACGTTCTCAGTCAGATTCACTTCTGGTCTTTCTCCATCCCAGGCTTTTATTTTAGTGAATGAAGGCAAATTTTATTTGGGTGCTTCGTTTCCTTGACCTCCTCCATGGCACAATCTGGTTTGTTTTGCATGTCCCAAAGGTGCTTTTTTTTCCCCAAGAGGCAACTGGACTTTCTGGTTTTTCTTTGAAGAGGTTTCGCTTCTCATCCAAGAAGCTTCCTCAGCTCTGATTGAATGGTGGGGAATGAAAGGATTTATGCTCCTTGCAGACAGCTGGTCATTTGCATCCTTTTAGAGGGACGTTGAGGCTACTTGGAGGTTTATATCTGTGTCCTCAGGGTCACCTGAGTGGTGCAAATAGGTGTGGAGCCTTCTTGGAACAGCTGAAAGGACTGTGTTGTAGAGTGGAGATAGGTGGTGTAATATCCCCCCGCCCCTCTGTTGAGGGAGGGCTGTTCAGTTTTGACATAGATGGTCTCTTTAACCCCTATTTCAAACCAGCGATCCCCTCTGTCCATAATGTGGACTTTGCTCTCTTCAAAGGACCAGCTGTCTTCAAGGAGTATAAATCTTTCCATTCCCCACCATCCAGTCAGAGCTGAAGAAGCTTCTTGGATGAGAAGCGAAACTTCTTCAAAGAAAAGACTCTAGAAAGAGTGCAGAGAAGAGCAACCAAGATGATTAGGGGACTGGAGACTAAAACATAGGAAGAATGGTTGCAGGAACTGGGTATGTCTAGTTTAATAGAAAGAAGGACCAGGGGAGACATGATAGCAGTCTTCCCATATCTCAGGGGCTTCCACAAAGAAGAGGGAGTCAAGCTATTCTCCAAGGCACCTGAGGGTAGAAAAAGAAGCAATGGATGGAAACTAATCAAGGAGAGAAGCAGCTTAGAACGAAGGAGAAATTTCCTGACAGTTAGAACAATTAATCAGTGGAATAATTCTTCATATGTTTCAGCCTCCAGTCCCCTAATCCTCTTTGTTGCTCTTCTCTGCACTCTTTCTACAGACTCCACATCTTTTCTACATCGTGGCGACCAAAACTGAATGCTAGATGTTGAAATTCAACTAAAGTTCAGCTGAGGTGGAAGTTCAGCTGCAGTTTCCCACGAAGACCCCACATCACTCATGAACCTGTCAGTGGAAGTTGACACGTACGGCTCAGAAATGCACAATATAACTCTGTTTCTTCTCACTTGAGGAGCACTTCTTTCCAGGGTGTCAAAAACGTTGAGATGGCAGCTTTGAGGATGGGTTCAACAACCTCCTTGATTTTATGACTGCTGGGGGTGCAACACGTGTGTGAAAAAGGGCAGACCTTTGATGTCACACACACGCTTGAGAACTTGAGAACTATTTCAATCCCCACGGAGGCACCTCTGTTCTGAAATTATCCTGAAGTCACATGGAAAGTCTCTGACAGAACAGTGTTGTTGTTTTGACCTGTTCCTTAAATCCACCCAAAGAGCTGTAAAATGTCTCATATTTAAAGCGCACAATTTTGAGAGCCAACTTTGATGAATCACGCAGATCATCTGGAAAGGTTTCAGCAGCCAATGCTTTTCTATCTCCCTCTCTCCCTCCCCCCCTCTCTCTCCCTCTCTCCCTCCCTCCCCCTCTCCCTCTCTCTCCCTCCCTCTCTCCCTCCCTCTCTCTCCCTCCCTCTCTCTCCCTCTCCCTCCCTCCCTCTCTCCCTCCCTCCCTCCCTCCCTCCCTCCCTCTCTCCCTCTCTCTCTCCCTCTCTCCCTCTCTCTCCCTCCCTCCCTCCCTCTCTCACTCCCTCTCTCTCCCTCCCTCTCTCTCCCTCTCCCTCCCTCCCTCTCTCTCTCCCTCCCTCACTCTCTCCCTCTCTCTCTCCCTCCCTCTCCCTCCCTCCCTCTCTCTCTCCCTCCCTCACTCTCTCCCCCCCTCTCTCTCCCTCCCTCCCTCCCTCTCTGTGACACCCTGAATCATGATTATGGCAATGTAATAAATCTAGAGCCAGAGCCAAGAATCCATGGAGCACCGTCTGTGCACATAATAAGTTCATGCAAGTCCATTTTTTTTAAAAAAAAGACGTAGTTTTTCTAGGCCTTTGATGTTGTCGACGATTCTCTTGCACCAAAATGACCCCAAATCTGCCCTTCTTTTCATCGTCCCATCATCAGTCAATCGACTGGAAGCACTCAGTTAAAGCCAGGGGTGGGCTTCAAAGATTTTAGGAAGGGGTTCTCTGCCAGGTCGCTGGGTGGGCGTGGCCATGGTGGGAGTGGCCTAGTCACCATAGTAGGGGGGGGCGTTTTTGCCCTCCTCGGGCTCCGAAGGCTTTGCTCAAGCCTCTGGGAGGGTGACAATGGCCTCCCCAGGCTCTGGAGGCCCTCCGGAGGCTGGAAACGAGCCCGAACTTCCAGTAAGCCCATTTTTTTTTGTCTTCCCCGAACCTCCATGCTCGCCCTGCACTTACCTGCATCCAAAATGGGCCAGGTGGGGACTCCTGGGAAGGGAGGGGTGGGCGGGGCCAACCAGAAGTGGGATTTGGGGGTTCTCTGAACTGCACAGAATCGTAGCTAGAGGTTCTCCCGAACACCCACAAACCCCCCAAAACCTAAGACCCCTGTGCCACATTAAATATTTATCTGAAACCCGCCTTTATTATTTTTACAAACAATTCAAGGCGGCAAACATATCCAACCCAACATCCTCCCCCTATTTTCACCACAACCACAACCCTGTGAGGGGCGATGGGCTGAGAGGTTGTTTTGTACCGAGAACGATGGGTGGTTGCCAGAATAACTGGGGCGGAGACAAGAATAAAGGCTAACAAGTTTATTCCTTAACAGTAACAAGCTAACAGAATCACCGGCTCCGAGACCGGCACAGCTCAGCTTCCCCTCTGACAGCTCCCTTTTATACTCGAAGCTGTCAGATGGTCAGCCAATCAGCCGTCGGCTTTCTCCCGCCAATACACAACATGGTGAGCATGCTCAGAACGTGACAGAGACAATGACTGGTCCAAAGTCAACCAGCTGGTTTTCATGACTGAGGTGAGACTAGAAGCCATTGTCTCCTGGTTTCTAGCCAGGTGCCTTAACCACTAGACCAGTGATGGCGAACCTTTTTTGGCTCGCGTGCCACAAGTGGGGGGAGCGCAGGGGGGTCGAGTGCGGGTGTGCCGCACCCATAATGCAACGCGTGACCCCCCCCAGTGCACATGCGCACAAAACACACGACCCCCCCATTTTTACATGGTTTTTTTGCCCTCCCCATGCCCTCCCCATGCTCCAGGGGCTTTATAGGAGCCTGGGGAGGGCGAAAAGAGCCTCCCCCGACCCTCCCGGAGGCCCTCCGGAGGCTTCAGGGACTGTCCAGAGGCTTCCCTTCGGAGTGCTTAAATCCACCCTCCGAGCAAACCGGAAGTGACTTCCGGGTTGCTCGGAGGGTCGTTTTAAGCGCTCCGAAGGCATCAGGGAAGACTCGGGCGGTCCCTGAAGCCTTCGGAGCGCTTAAAACCACCCTCCGAGCAACCTGGAAGTCTCGGAGGATCGTTTTAAGCGCTCCGAAGGCATCAGGGAAGCCTCGGACGGTCCCTGAAGCCTTTGGAGCGCTTAAAACCACCCTCCGAGCCGGGTTGCTCGGAGGGTGGTTTTAAGCGTTCCGAAGGCTTCATGGACGGTCCCTGAAGCCTCCGGGGGGGCGGGGGAGGCTCTTTTCGCCCTCCCCAGGCTCCTATAAAGCCTCTGGAGCCTGGGGAAGGCGAAAAATAGCTTTTAAAAAGGTGGATTCAGCTGGCCAGCGTGCGCATGTGCGCTGGCCAGCTGACAGGGCAGCGCCTCGCGTGCCCTGACAAATGGCTCTGCGTGCCACTTGTGGCACGCGTGCCATAGGTTCGCCATCATGGCACTAGACCAACCACTGGCTCTCTAAGAAGAAACAACAAAGTCAATTTCTTGGGCTTTTAACTTTCTCTTTGATTGCTTTGCTTGTTTTTTTTTCTTAATTTCTATTAGGTTGTATTAGTTTTTACCTTCTTTTAGAAAAAAAACTGTCAATAAAATTATATTGAAGGGGGAAAAGGGAAGGTAGAAAAGAGAAAGAGAGAATGAGAGAGAGATAGAAAAAGAGGGAGGGAGGGAAGGAAGGAGAAAGAGAGAGAGAGAGAGAGAGAGAAAAGAAGCAGGGAAGAAGGCAGGTAGAGAGTGAGTGAAGGAAGGAAGGAAAAGAGAGAAATAAAAAGAATGGAGTGAGAGAGGAAAGGAAAGAAGGAGAAAGGAAAGGAAAGAAGGAAGGAAGGAGGTAGTGGAGTGAATGAAGGAATGAAAGGAAATAAAGAAAGAAAAAGAAGGGAGTGAGAGGGAAGGAAGGAAGAAAAGAAGAAAAAGAAAGAAAGAAGAAAGAAATGAGAGAGAGAGAAATGAGAGAGAGAAAGAAAGAAGGAAGGAAGGAAAGAAAAGAAAGAAAGAAAGAGAAAGAAAGAAAGAAGGAAGGAAGGAAGGAAGGAAGGAAGGAAGGAAGGAAGGAAGGAAGGAAGGAAGGAAGGAAGACAGACAGACAGACAGACAGACAGACAGACAGACATGCCATAGGACATTTCTGGAAGAAGACCAGGCATTTTTGCTATTATTTAGAGCATGGTGAGAAATAGCTGCTGGACATTTCTCGCTATCAAAAATGCCCACGGTGAAATCACAGCTGTTTGGTTCAGCCACAGCCTTTATGGAGCAATACAAATTGACTCTCCTAAGAGACCCATAGAGCCCATCACTTCTTCCCCATTTTTTCCCCTCTCTCTTCTGCACAAAACAATTATTTATGAATCTGGAGGTGCTGCTTCCTGCAGGCAGAGAAACTTGCCCAGATCTTCCACTGAAAAAAATAACCATCTGGAAAAAGAAAGACAGAATCCCCTACAGATCAAAGTCTTGCTTGGTGGACGACATTAGCAAGGGAGGCTGGAAGTCCAACCAGGCCCATCGTCCCCTGTTGGGCCAATGAAATGTCATTTTGGATCCCTCCTTAGGATGGCAGAAATAAGAATTGGCAGGGGGTGCCGAATGTTTCCTCTTGTGGCCAAGTGTGGGTGGTAGGAACCTGGCATTTCCCAATCTTGAGACATCTGGCCCCGATGACGAGAACCAACTGGCACAGCGCTGTAAATTTAATTACATTTCCGACCCTTCTTGCAAACAATGGTGCATTGTGCCAAAAGCCTTGCCTTAAGTTTGGGTGCCAAACGTGATAGCATTTCCTTTTCCTTGATGGGGCCTAATTCCAGTTGGCATGGAGGGGCCATAAAGCCGTGCAGCTGAAAGTTAAAGTTGGATGTGGTGGGCATCAGACTTAAGTCCTCAGATGAAAAGTGGAAACCATTCCTCATTGTGAAATGGATGGTACATTCGTTATTGCTTTTACTATTCATCTGGGTGACTTCCATTGGGTCAAGGGCCTCAAAGGGCTGTGTTTTGGCCCGCCGGTGGCCAGAGGATCTGACAGCAGAGTCGGACAGTGAGGAGGTTGGGGAGGAACATGGGCCAGTCCTGGAGTCTTGGGAAGGCTCTGGCAAGGGCTCTGCATCAGAGGCAGAGAAGGGGTTAGTCTGCAGTGAGGCAGAAGAACAGCTGGATGCTGTTCCCAGTATGCGCATGCGCAGAGCTGCCAGAAGACAAGAACAACTAAGAAAGCAGGGTCGACTTGAGAGTAAAGCCGTGGAGGTGATTGGCCCCTTCCATAGGAAGCAAAAGAGGAGCGAACGGGGAGTGGGCTTTTGCAGGACACAATTCGTTCATTCGATCGTTTCAAGAGTGGGAAGCTCTGTTTGTGACTATAAGAGATTCTTTGCCAAGTGTTGCCCTGCATTTGGAAACTAGTTACCTGGCAGCTCGCCAAGCGAGATAAGGTTCGTGTTGATAAATATTCCTCTGAAAGACTGTTTGCCAAGCCTGGCTGACTGTGAATGAAAGGAATTCACAGCCGTGTAAATAAAAGAGGTTTTGCTGGGACCAAGACTCTTTTAAGGAAGCCTGGGTCAGAACAGGCTGAAGCTGCAGAATACAGATTGACAGTGTTATAAGAGAACTTCCAGCCTCCTAGGCTAGAAGCCAAGAAGGCTTGAAGGTCTTCTAGTCCAACCTTAGGCAGAAGACTCTATATCTCTTCTGACCTAGGCTTCAGCAAATCACGAAACAGACTCCTTGCCCCCCCCCCCAAAAAAACCTTTTTATTTGGATAATGTGAATTCTTATCATTCATATTCAGCAAAGTCCCAGCAAACAGTGAGGGTGAGTTTACAACCACAGATCTTATCAGTCCTTGGCTAGTTGCCAGGTCGATATCTTCCAGACGCAACATTGTACAAGGAAATACTTGGCAAGGAGTCTCTCAGATAAGCAAATCTTCACACTAACTAACTGTCTCCTGCAAACATCACTCCCTTTTTGCTCCTATTTATTCCCTATGGGAGGGGCCATTCAGCATCCCCTTGTGCCTTTACTCCTGAGTTGACCTCTGTTCCTCAATTGTTCCCTTCTTCGGACAGCTTTGCGCATGTGCACATCAGGAACAGGCTCCAGTTGTTCTTCAGCCGCACTAATCTCCGACTCCGAAGGTAGCTCATAACTGTCTGATGACCCTGGCCCTATCTCTGTTCCAAAGCAGAGCCCTCATCAGAGCCTTCTCCAGACTCCATGTTCCTCCCCAACCTCCTTATTGTCTGAGTCTGCCACCACCTCCGATAGCCGCTGGTGGGCTACAACACTACCAGACAACCATCTGTCCAGTCTCTTCTTGGAAACCTCCAGTGATGAAGCCCCCACAACTTCTGGAAGCAAGTCATTCCACTGATTAATTGTTCTCACTCTCAGGAAATTTCTCCTTGGTTCTAGGTAGGTTCTCTCCTTCATACGTTTCCCTCCATCGCTTCTTGTCCTGCCGTCAGGGGATTGGAACATAGATTAGTCCCAGTCCTTCTCTTTATTCGACTAAACATTGCTGAGGCTCATTTGTGGAGGGGCAGCTGAGCAAGGTCAAGTAGATAAATGGGGTGGCTGAAAAGCCTTAATTTTGACCTCCATTGTGGTCATAAGTTGAGGTCTACCCATATACATCTTGTAGCAAAGTCTCTTTCCCATTCATCCAGGAAAGAGAATTCTACTCTTCTCCACACCAAGCTAGAAGGAACAGCCAACACTCCGGAAGACAGGCTTAAGATACAGAAGGATCTTGACAGATTTGAGCATTGGGCGCTATCTAACAAATTGAAATTCAATGGCGAAAAGAGTAAGGTTCTACATTTAGGCAGGAAAAACCAAAATGCACAGGTACAGTATAGGTGGTACCTTGCTCAATAATAGGAACTGTGAGAGGGATCTTGGAGTCCTAGTGGACAACCATTTAAATATGAGCCAGCAGTGTGCAGCAGCTGCCAAAAAAGCCAACACAGTTCTAGGCTGCATCAACAGAGGGATAGAATCAAGATCACGTGAAGTGTTAATACCACTTTATAATGTCTTGGTAAGGCCACACTTGGAATACTGCATCCAGTTTTAGTCACCACGATGTAAAAAGGTTGTGGAGACTCTAGAAAGAGTGCAGAGAAGAGCAACAAAGATGATTAGGGTACTCAAGGCTAAAACATATGAAGAATGGTTGCAGGAACTGGGTATGTCTAGTTTAATAGAAAGAAGGACTAGGGGAGACATGATAGCAGTGTTCCAATATCTCAGGGGCTGCCACAAAGAAGAGGGAGTCAAGCTATTCTCCAAAGCACCTGAGGGTAGAACAAGAAGCAATGGGTGGAAACTAATCAAGGAGAGAAGCAACTTAGAACTGAGGAGAAATTTCCTGACAGTTAGAACAATTAATCAGTGGAACAGCTTGCCTCCAGAAGTTATGAATGCTCCAGCACTGGAGGATTTAAGAAGATGCTGGATAACCATTTGTCTGAAGCGGTGTAGAGTTTGCTGCTTAAGCAGGGGGTTGGACTAGAAGACCTCCAAGGTCCCTTACAACTCCCTTATTCAGTTTTCTGTTTTCTAAACTGTCTGAACTCAACTGGCTATCTTTGTCACTTCTAGTTATCTAAAAGAAACATTCAAACAGCTATGGTTTCCTTTCAAGAAGTGTTTAATCACGCGAAGCCCGGTTTGGGTGTGTGAAATTTATTATGGTTTTCTGCGATCCAAGTCGATTTAAATCACCTCGAAGATCAGGGGCTGAGAAAATAGCTTTTCGGGGGGGGGGGGACTTGTTCCCCTCGAGTCCGTCTCCCCCTACCTGATAGTAAAGCTATTATAGCTATTGATTAGCTCCGTCCTTCCTATTAACTAGCCCAAGTGATATTCCTTAGTTACATCATTAGTCACTGTAAATCATGGGAAGGTACCACCTGAAATTGTTTAGCAAGTCGGATGGAGAGGAGGCAATCAATACAGTAGCACGTTTAAGTGTGAGGGATAAGGCCGAAGTGCTAATTGCAAAAGACAGATAAATACATTTGCGTGAAAAAACATGGAGAGTTTCTCGCCCTTTCTGTCTTCCCCAGAGAACTGAGTAGGTAGGAAGGAGACACCGTGACAAGACAGGCGAAGGAGTGCCGATTAGGCATATTAATTAGACCTTCAGACGAAAATCCAAAGCGGGTCTATTAAACTTAGCAGCAAAAAGGAGAAAGATAAATTTTCAATAGAGAATGGGATGGGATAAGGATGGGCATGGCCAAGGGATAGGATAGGATAGGATAGGATAGGATAGGATAGGATAGGATAGGATAGGATAGGATAGGATATGGATAGGATAGAATATGAATGGGATGGGATGGGACAGAACAGAACAGAACTGAATAGAATAAAATAGAATATGGATAGAATAGAATAGAATAGAATAGAATAGAATAGAACAGAATAGAACAGAATAGAATAGAACAGAATATGGATGGGATAGAATAGGATAATAACTTTATTGTCACTTTAAATGTACACTAATCAGCATACATTGAAATGAAATTTCATTGCATACAGCTCTCAAAGAGTCACTACCTCCAATATACACTACATAACCATGGATAGATAGATGATGGATGGATGGATGGATGGATGGATGGATGGGTGGATGGATGGATGGATGGATGGATGGATAGATGATAGATAGATAGATAGATAGATGATAGATAGATAGATAGATAGATAGATAGATAGAGTTATAAAAGACAGGACTAGAACTCCAGATCTAATTTCTAAAACTGGCACCTTAAACCTTACACCCACTCATCTAACATGGTTTAGCATGGGATAACATCTCGGTCCCTGAACACCAATATGGAGGCTTCATACACCCTTCTGCAAAATGCTAGCCTCTTTTCCACAATTATTTGTTTGCAGAGATCACACGAGTCCAGACTGGCTACCAGTTAAAGATAAAAATCCATAACCATACGGAGTTTGAATTCAAGATTCTTGGGCTCTCCCCAAAATTAAATATTCACATCCAGCATTTCATAGCAGCGAGACTTCGGCCTGTCTCTGAATAATGAAAAAGACATTTCCCCATAGGATATTTCTCTCTTTAAAAAAAAAAAATGCCACGGAGATATTTAAATATCATAGGCAGTCGCGGAAGAGAAAAAGCATCAATTTGTAATATAGGTGCATTAAGACTACAGATTGAAATAGGTTTTATTTCTTGTTTAGCAACCCTCGCCCCCTCCTCTTTCCCACCCACCTTTCGCTTTTCTGTTTCACAGTCATCGAAAATGACACTTTCAGAAACGAGACTGATCAATGCTGATTAATTTCTCTGGAATGAGTTTGGTGAGAGAGAAAGAGAGAGAGAGAGAAGGGAGACGTGTAAATAAATATAAGAGGTGAAACAGAGTTCATACAGCCACTGCTGAGATTGAAGAGCCAGTCTGGCCCTCTGAAGCTCATTTATTACGGCCAGGATATTGATAGATCTTTTTTAATAGAATAGGATGTTTTCTCCAATCGAGTTCCCCAGCCTTGTTTATCTGCTGGCTTAGCGGGAAGATCGGGATATCAAAATCACGGCTTCCTTAATTGCAAATTCCCCTCGCCACCACCATCAATTCCCCTTCAGCCGTAAGTGCTGGAGAACTGTGAACGCCCGGGGGAGGAGATACAAAATACAGAATAACAGAGTGGGAAGGGACCTCGGAGGTCGTCTAGTCCAACCCTCTGCTCTAAGCAAGCAGGGTCGACTTAAGAGTAAAGCCACACCTTGGAGGTGATTCCCCCCTCCCATAGGAAACAAAAGAGGAGCGAAAGGGGAGTGGGCTTTTGCAGGAAACAATTCATTCAGTTCTTTCAAGAGTGGAAAGTTCTGCTTGTAACTATAAGAAACTCTGTGCCAGGTTTTGCCTTGCCCTGCATTTGGAAACTAGGGATCTGGCAGCTCGCCAAGCGAGATAAGGTTCGTGTTGATAAATATTCCTCTGAAAGGCTGTTTGCCAAGCCTGGCTGACTGTTTTTGGAATCTAGTTACCTGGCAGTGCTCTAAACGAGATAAGGTGCGTGTGGATAAATATTCCTCTGAAGGACTGTTTGCTGAGCCTTGCTGACGGTGAATGAAAGGAATTCATCGTCGTATAAATAAAAGAGGTTTTGTCGGGACCAAGACTTTGCTTCTTGCTTTCTCAGGGAGCCTGGGTCAGAACACTGCAACGAGCATCAATCTTTCCATTCCCCACCATCAGTCAGAGCTGAAGAAGCTTCTTGGATGAGAAGTGAAACGTCTTCAGAGAAAAAAAACCAGAAAGTCCAGTTGCCTCTTGAAAAAAAGCACCTTTGGGACAACCACGACCAGGATGACTGAGAATAGACAACAAGGAACTATATTATCAGAGCCTATGTGCCAGTATAGATAAGTCCTCTACTTATAACCATTCATTTAGTGACCATTTGGAATTACAAGGGCACGGGGAGGAAAGTGACATGACCATTTTTCACAGTTGCGACTGTGCAGCATCCTTGTGGTCACATGATCAAAATTCAGACACTTCCGACTCATATTTATGACGGTTGCAACGTCCCTGGGGTCACCTTTTGCAGACGTCCGGCGAGCAAAGTCAATGGGGGAAGCCAGATTCACTTAACCACCGTGTTACTAACTGCACAGCCGCAGGGATTCACTTAACAACAGTGGCAAGTAATGTCGTAGAAT
>NC_138552.1:7876700-7881700 GCF_964273705.1 Natrix helvetica
TGCCTCTACCTAGGATCGAACTCCTAGCCTCCTGATTCTGAGGCGAGAGCTCCACCTCTAGGCCACTGAACCACTCATTTATATCTGTCTTATGTCTGCAGAAAATTAGGGAGACTTTTTTGACAGCCTGATGTTAAAGCAGCTGGCTAAGGGACTGTGAGTTCTAGTTTCACCTTAAGCGTGAAAGCTGACTGGGTAAGCCAATGACCAGGAAATGGAGAGTTCTAGTCCCACCTTAGACATGAAAGCTGACTGGGGGATTTTGGGCCAATCACCATGAGATTGTGAGTTCTAGTCCCGCCTTAGGCATGAAAGATGGATGAGTGACTCTGGAGCCAGTCATTTTCTCTCAGCCCAACTCACAGGGTTGATGTTATTGTAGGGGAAACAAGAGGGGGAAGATCTGTGGGATATGTTCTCCACCTTGAGTTATCAAAATAACAAAGGTGGACTAAAAAAATAAATAAATAATGAGAGGCTTCTGCGAATGGCTAATCAAATCTCTCAGATGATGGGGACTAGAAACCTGTTTTACAAATTGATTGGGTAACAAATTTCTATCACCCCATCACGCAAATCTCCCCCCCCCCAAAAAAAACCCTTTCCAACTCTTATATTATACCTTTCAGCGTATTAATAATGATAATGATAGTTTACTTGGACTTCAGTAAGGCTTTTGATAAGGTAGACCATAACCTACTACTAGATAAAGTAGAAGAATGTGGGTTGGACAGCATCACCACCAGATGGATTCGTAACTGGCTGACCAACCGCACTCAACGTGTAGTTCTCAATGGAACTGCATCTTCATGGAGGGAAGTATGCAGTGGAGTACCCCAAGGCTCTGTTTTAGGCCCAGTACTCTTCAACATCTTCATCAATGATTTGGATGAGGGAATAAATGGGGAACTCATCAAATTTGCAGATGACACCAAGCTGGCAGGAATAGCCAACACTCCAGAAGACAGGCTTAAGATACAGAAGGATCTTGACAAACTTGAACATTGGGCACTATCTAATAAAATGAAATTCAATGGTGAAAAGAATAAGGTTCTACATTTAGGCAACAAAAACGGAATGCACAGGTACAGTATAGGTGATACCTTCCTCAATAGTAGTAACTGTGAGAGGGATCTTGGAGTTCTAGTGGACAACCATTTAAATATGAGCCAGCAGTGTGCAGCAGCTGCCAAAAAAGCCAACACAGTTCTAGGCTGCATCAACAGAGGAATAGAATCAAGATCACATGAAGGGTTAATGCCACTTTATAATGCCTTGGTAAGGCCACACTTGGAATACTGCATTCAGTTCTGGTCGCCACGATGAAAAAAAGATGTGGGGACTCTAGAAAGAGTGCAGAGAAGAGCAACAAAGATGATTAGGGGACTGGAGACTAAAACATATGAAGAACGGTTGCAGGAACTGGGTATGTCTAGCTTAAGAGAAAGAAGGACTAGGGGAGACATGATAGCAGTGTTCCAATATCTCAGGGGTTGCCACAAAGAAGAGGGAGTCAAACTATTCTCCAAGGCACCCGAGCGTAGAACAAGAAGCAATGGGTGGAAACCAATCAAGGAGAGAAGCAACTTAGAACTGAGGAGAAATTTCCTGACAGTTAGAACAATTAATCAGTGGAACAGAAGTTGCCTCCAGAAGTTGTGAATGCCCCAACACTGGAAGTCTTTAAGAAGATGTTGGATAGCCATCTCTCTGAAACGGTATAGGGTTTCCTGCCTAGGCAGAGGGTTGGACTAGAAGGCCTCCCTTCCAACTCTACTATTGTATTGTATTGTATAATAACGTGACTAAAATCCCAGTCTTTCTATAAATCTTGGTGTGGGGGAGAGTGCTGGTTTTGTTTCAGTAAGTGGAATGATTGGTTGTGTGGCTGTATCATGATTGGTAGATTGGTGCTGATTGGTGCTGGCTGTGTGTCCGTTGTTGTTTCGTGTTGTAATGACCTGGGTGGTGGGTGGGGCTCTCTTTGTTGACAACGGCTGGTTTCCAGATGTCTGGTAGACGGGAGGTATTTTCACATTTATTCATGTTGTGGGGGTGTTTCTCTATTTCGATGGCTTCCATAATTATTCTCTTGTTGAAGTGTTCAGTTTTGGAGATTAATTTGGTTCCTTCAAAATTAATTTCATGTCCTGTAGCTTTAAGGTGCTAGAAAAGGGAGGAAGTTTTTTTCTTTTTTTTTTCTTACTGCGTTCTTGTGTTCTGCGATCCATGCATTTATTCTCCTGTTCATTTGTCCTATGTATGTTGCAGGGCAGATTTTGCATGGTATTTCATAGACTCCTTGGTTTTCTAGCTGGATTTTGTCTTTGGGGTTTCTTAAGATGTTGGCTATTTTTTGGTCAGTGTTGAAAGTTGTCTTGATATTGTGTTTGTGGAGAATTTTGCTGATTTTATCTGTGCTGCCTTTGATGTAAGGGAGGAGGGCGATGCCATTGTCCTGTTCTGTGTCTCAGTTCTTGGGGCGAGTCTCCCTTTGGATTACAGATTAATCTCCAATGGATTTCAAAGAAAAACAATTACCAACATAATCCAAAGGGAGACTCCTCCCAAGAACCGAGACACGGAACAGTGTTCCAGCATAACCCTGGAATGCCTCGAACAATTTCAACCAAACTTGGTACACAGATGATTTACCCCCTGGAAACAAATGCTATGGGAGTAAGATACCCCTAACACCTCTCGGTGTGTGTGTTCTGTTAAGATACTGACTGTTGTGCCTTTCAATGGCTTCTACTGCACTGCCATAAAATGGCTTCTACTGTGCAGCGCAATGGAGTCGCCATGGTAACAGCTTCACAGTACTCCATAAGGGGGCTCCCTCTGGTAAGGGGGAAAATCCAACATTAGAAATTAAAGTGGTATCACTTTTCTTGATGCTTCTAGGGCAGCGATGGCGAACCTTTTTTGGCTCGCGTGCCACAAGTGGGGGGAGCGCAGGGGGATCGTGTGCGGGCGTGCCGCACCCATAATGCAACACGTGACCCCCACAGTGCGCATGCGCGCACAACGCACGACCCCCCCCCATTTTTACATGTTTTTTTCGCCCTCCCCAGGCTCCAGAGGCTTTATAGGAGCCTGGGGAGGGCAAAAAGAGCCTCCCCCGCCCCCCCGGAGGCCCTCCGGAGGCTTCATGAGCCTCCCCCGCCCCCCCGGAGGCCCTCCGGAGGCTTCAGGGACCATCCCTGAAGCCTTCGGAGCGCTCAAAAGGATCCTCCGAGCAAACCAGAAGTGACTTCCGGTTTGCTCGGAGGGTGGTTTTAAGCGCTCCGAAGGTGTCAGGGAAGCCTCCGGACGGTCCCTGAAGCCTCCGGGGGGGCTCTTTTCGCCCTCCCCAGGCTCCTATAAAGCCTCTGGAGCCTGGGGAAGGTGAAAAATGGCTTTTAAAAAGGTGAACTCAGCTGGCCAGCGCGCACATGCACGCTGGCCAGCTGACAGGGCAGCGCTTCGCGTGCACTGACAAATGGCTCCGCGTGCCACTTGCGGCATGCGTGCCATAGGTTCGCCATCACTGTTCTAGGGGCACGGGGAAAACATTTGGAACTAATTTAATTGTCGCCAAAATCAGGGCATTTCTTGTCTAATACAGGATTAGGATAAAAAAATACCCAGGCAATGCCAGGTTATCAGCTAGTATATAATAATAAAAAAAGATACAATTCCCACTCGACTAGACACCAAAAGGGCTCCCCAAAACCAGCAGGGTGTGTGTTCAAAGTGCTCATGACATTAATCTCTGGCTTTCCCCACAGAAAGGAAGAAAAAAATATAATAACCTAAGCAATAAAGTCTACATTCAGTTCAGGAAAAGAACTGGCCCAGTTGGCTTCCAGGAAGAAGCTGTGGTTTGATCCGATCCCGGATCTCTGGAAGCTAAGGAGCGAAAAAATGAGAATCCTTTTTCCTGCATTGAAAGAGCCAGTGTCCCATATTTCTTTGGCTTGCGGTGACTTCGGCTGCCGTCTCTGAAGCAACGTAGATCTGGCAAGGTTTCCTTACTGTTTGGACATTCGTCCGGGCAGATTGTCGGAAGCACAAAAAGAAGAGAACGAAGCTGGTGCCAAATCTCAATCAATTGCCACCTCCACAGGGGTGGTGGTGGGGAAATCTTTCTGAGATTGTGAGAGGAACTGAAACCTCAGAATTCTGATGGTCCCTTCATTCTTTTGGAGGGTGGCTTCCAGGGGTGAGATTCAGCCGGTTCGGGCCGGTTGTTAAATTGCTGGCTGGCCTCGCCCCTTCCAGGAATCCCCATGTGCCACATTTTGGTTCAAAGGTAAGTGCAGGGAGGACTACTAGGCCCAAAATGGGGTACGGGAGGCAGCCCCCCCCAGCCCTGTTTTTGCTCCCAGGAGGCTGCAGGGAGGCCTACTAGGCCCAAAATGGGACATGGGGGGAAGTGGTCCTCCACAGCCCATGTTTGTTCCCAGGGGGGTGCAGGAGGCCAATTGCTGTCTGTCACATCTCCTAGTCATGCCCACCATGGCCACGCTCAGCCAGCCGGTCATTAGTGCAGAGAACCGGTTAGGGAGAGGTAAGGGAAGAAGAGAGGGTTAGGAGAGAGGGTAGAGGGAGGGGAAGAGAAGAAGAGAAAGAAGGAGTGGAAAAGGGAGAGAGGAGAAGAAGAGAGGAAGGAGAAGAGAAGGATGATAGAGGGAAGAAAGGAGGGAGGGAGGAGGAGAGAGGGAGAAGAAAGTGATGGATAGGATATAAATATGGTATATGGAGAGCAGAAGAGCTAATGATAGTTTTGGGGGGTTGATGGTAAGACGAATTGATATGTTGCATAATACAAAATAGTGTTGATTATTTAATGGTATACGTGGGTTTATCTGTATGAAAATGAAAGAATAAAAAAATTTTGGGGAAAAAAAGGATCCACATCTGCCTATCCCAAGTCCTTGGAAAGGATTCGATAGGTAGATTAAAATGCCAATCCAGCCTGAACATCTGGTGAATTGTGCGACGAACTGAGCCGTAAT